>NC_056743.1:614634045-614934045 GCF_019279795.1 Protopterus annectens | reverse complement strand
CCCTCTGAATGCTCCTGTTGCTGATAGATAATGAGGCAGGATCCACACTGGCACAGCCTCGATTGCCTTGGCAAGCATTACTGTATCAGGAATTGCTGTTATAAATAACATTTCAACTAAAGTGCCTGATGATGCAGACAGGGAAGTTAAAGGCTTGACTTCACCCAAAATGGTAACAGCTAAGGGTGCTCAGTGCATGGAGAGACAAATCGCTTGAATTATCCATGTCAATGACAGAGCATAAAGGGACGATGAAGCTGCAGGAAGCTATATATTGGTCACACCCTTCTCTAGGTAGCTCCATCCATGCTGTGATTTTCTGAGCCTTGAATGCTGCCAGCTTCTTCTTGGCAAGTGAATGATCAACTTTGTGCTTCTCGCTTGCCAACAGTGAGAGACATGTGAGAAATACACCCCCAACAACTACCTTTGGGGTGTGTCCTAAAATACCTGCATTACTTCTACCTCAATTAGTCAGCTAGAGAATACCTGCAGCTGGCCTGCACCAAGTCCTCTGGCACAAGTATGTTTTACAGCACTTGGAACAGAGGATTCATTTCTTGACACTCTCCCTCCTGAGTCCATCATGGCTGTCTGTCCAAGTTGATATGCTGATGTTGTTTTTTTTTTTTTTTTTTTTTTTTTTTTTACCAACAGAGCCTTAATGACTAACCCAAGCATTGGATGTGTGTTAGCTGATTTATATCTGATGAGAATGTATCCTTAGGGAACATGCGTGATGTCAGTGCTAAGCCATGCACATGCCTATGCTGCTAGATCACTACCCATGGAAAGGACAGCCATAAGTTTCATTGTCTCCTATTGCATGATGGACCTCAGATGTGTTGATCATGCTTAAACCAGTGCATTCTACAGTTATAATTAGGGAAGTTGTTCCTCTCTCTCTCTCTCTGTGTATATCTCTCTCTCTATAATGTGCCTTAGGAAGGGTCTCAGAGAACACATGTCATTGGATGAGGACAATGAACTTTTCTTTCCTTGTGGCTCCCCATCTAGATGACATCTGCTTTGGAAAACCCTAATGATTATAATGTCCACCAGTGTCCAGCCTTTGGCCCTCTTGCATTCTCCCCAGAAATGCCTGAATGAGAATCTATGGACGGTGGAGAAGCCCAGGATAATTTCCATACATGGAATGTGTTCCTAAGGATAATATTTTGGCATCCAGTTTGCATCCAGATTTTGCTTCTGCTTGCAAGATAGGTGCTCTGCACAAGTTTTATACAATGGACTGAACTGTACAAAGCAAACTAGGGCAGGATCTGGTATGATTTCATTTTTCCAATGTTGATCTCGGAGACTACAGCAGCTTTTCACCTTTATCCACCTTATACGAAATCCAAGGCTGTATATGGGGTGGGCAAGAAAGTATTTCCCTCTACGATGTTAAGACTTAGATCACTCAGCTGTCTCACCTGCCCAGGTTAAAAGGTTTGCTGAATAAGTTCAAGACATATTCAGCAGGGAGGAGCTTCTTGCTCCTGATTTCATGTTGGAGTGTATGTGTGCCTAAGTAGTCATCCAGTTCCTTCTTAAAGGTATGGCCAGATTGGATGAGTTTAATTGATAGACGTTTATTCCATACGTGTGAGAGTCTTTGTTATATGGTGCTGTCATTTTTTATGATAAGACTTATATTCAGGTTGAGTGTCCTCTTGTTTTCAGATAGTCAGGAGGATTCTAAGCATATGGTTTAGAAGACTGGAAAGCATGTATGTTCCCTTCTCTAAGAAGACAATAAGATACAGTGGGGAGAGTTTCTGCAGTCTTTCACTATAAGCCAAGCCTTGAAACCTTTCAGTTCTCTTTTTGAGACATATTTGTACCTTCCTCAATGGGACATATCTTATCAGTGGTTACAGAAGAGGGTGTAGTTTTCTATAAATGTAGTGAAAAGAGCTGCATACATAGTTTGCTCTGCATCATAGTACTAAATCCATGTAAGATCAGGTAAGCAATTCCGTATGCTTTGTGGACAACAGGAGCTATATGGCCATTGTCGCTCGCCTGGTCAGGATAAAACAAGTGAACATCGTGGGTTCTTGTTCAAACAGCTTTATTGTATGCAAACACATCATAAATGAGGGTAAGTAACTTTAACTTATAAACAAACTAGGCGTCTTGCACATAGATGTTAACATGCTGTCTGCACCTTCAAAATGGCAGTGAAGCTAACACGTGCTTGGTATTTATATGCACACACAGATCTTGGAAGTGCTTCTTAAAGGCATAACACACCTGCTATTCTACATACACCCTCTGAGAAAATAAGTTAGGCATTGTCACTGAAAATGCAATTGACATGGAAATGATTTTCATCATGCAGTTATACAAAGCTAGATACATATATACAGCTACGTCCAAGTTGCTGCGTTTTTCACACAAGGCTTTGAAATACAGAAAAGTGAAAACACGACTGTCTTCAAAAAATAAGCTGCCAATCCCTCTTAGAACACTGAGACCACCTTTAATACTTAAATAACAGCATCACAAAACAATAAAATTAGTGCTTTCATCTTGCTCTCTTAAGAAACACTTCTTCAGACAATTTTACAATTAATCAAACCAGCTTAAATACATAAATAGATATCACATGATTCATTTTACATTTAAAAAGATATCATATTAAAATCAGGATCAACAAAGTCCTAACAATTCTAAAATGCTCTAAAATTGAGTAAGACCTAAACTGACAAAAAGGGAAGAAGGTGATGAAAAAACAGTACATAACACTATATAAATGTGATTATAAATGTAAATATAAATAGTAGCATAAAATAATAAAAAATAACAAATACAAATCAACCATATACACTGTTAAAAAGGAAGCACTAAAACTTATTAAAACTTATCTAAAAACCTTTCTAAAAACAATACAGCTGTTGGATAAATCCATAGGATATATATTATTATTATTTATGAAAAAAGGGCTAAGAACTGGCAAACTAATGCAAACACCTAACTGGGTGGATGAAACTATCATCTCTGAATACTTTTTAATTTCAGTAAATAGGCTAGGGAAATTTTGTTGTTCCAACCCGGGGGGTGTTATTATTTTTTGAATACAGGCTTTGAAATGCAACCATATCATGTGACATAAAATTTGGGATCTGATTTAGCAACTGGGATTGTCTCTGCTGACTGTTCAATCTTGGAAATACTGAAAACATCTGCCAGAACAGTAGCAGGAGTCAAGACACGTTCTGGAACAGGAATAACAGCTGGATTGCTCTGAGATTAGAGACTTTATCATAGGTACGATGCTGTGATATCGGTTCTGCTACAGTAAGAAAATGTCAGCAATTTCTCCTGTACTTCAAAACCTCAGATTTAACAAACTAAGATCTCTGCTCTACACAAATACTCGTTACTTGACCAATCCAGTCGAAACCTTTTGCTGTTTATATCCTCACTGTGTCTCCTTTTTTCAATGGACAAAGAAATCTGCTCGACTTATCATAGCTAGACTTTTGGAAAGAATGCTTTCTAGATAACTGGGCTTTGATGGCTTGGTTGTTCTTAGTGTTAGGCCTCAATAAACTAGAACTGATAGGCAGTATTCTTCTGGTTTGCCTAGATAGAAGTCTTTGAGCAGGTGAGCCAAGTATATCATCACGGGGTGTGTTTCTGAGATTGAGTAAATTTAAAAAAATTGGCATTATCACACTTTGACTTTTCAAGTAATTGCTTTGCACTCTGTACCATACGTTCAGTAAGTCCATTTGATTGTGGATACCCTAGACTATTAGTAACAAGTACAAAGTCCCATTCCCTGGCAAATTTTTGAAACAGTTGACTGGTGAATTTGCTTACTATTGTCGAGATTAATTTCTGTGGACTGCCATGGACTGAGAAATGGCATTTCAACTTAGTAATGACTGTGGTAGAAGTTAAATTAGGTAGTAGAACGATCTCAAACAAATTTGAATAAGAGTCTACCAGTACTAAATGTTGATTGTTCCACTCAAATATGTCAGTAGCTACAATTGACCAAGGTAGATCAGGAATTTGACTTAGCTGAAGTGGTTCTCTTTGCAAATGCGCTTTAGTACAATTACATACTGAACAGGAAGAAAGTACTCTATCAATTTCTTTCACTAGAGAAGTCCAAAATACTAGCCCTCCTACTCTTCTCTTAGTAGATTCAGACCCCGGGTGAGAACGATGCAAAATTTGGATATATCCTTGTTCTAAGGAAGCAGGAACAATTTTGGGACCTTTGAAAATAATGCCTTCTTCCATCAACAAAGGAAAGTAAGATTGCACTTCTGATGGTACACTGGACTGCTTTGATGGCCATCCAACACTGATATAGTAATTGAGCTTCTGCAAACTGGATCAGTCGTATGATCTCGTAGCTCATCAAGTCTTGTGGTAGAAAAATTACGCACTTCCGTGACATCAAAGTCAAAATTCTCTTTGTCAAGCTGTTCCATTGTATTTCTGGGCACTCTGGCTAATGTATCAGCCAGATAAAGAAGTTTGTCTTTTGTATAGACTATTTTAAAGTTGTACTTTTGCAATTTGAGATCACGCTTTGTAATCTCGCTGGAGCTGAACGCATAGGCTTCTTTAAAATAGTAACCAGAGGTTGATGATCAGTTTCAGTCTGGATTTCTTGTCCTTAGATATAATCATGAAACTTGGAACATGCCAACACTATTGCCAAAAGTTCTTTCTCAATTTGATCACATTGCATCACAGTCTGGGTCAGTGTTCTAGGTGTGTAGGCTACTGGCTTGCCTTATTGAAGAATAACTGCACCTAAACCAAATTTTGAAGCATCAGAAGAAAGAGTTACTTGTTTGTTGACATCATAGTATCTTAATGTTGGTGGGGTAGCAATTTTCTGCTTAAGAACTTCAAATGCTCTCTGGTGCTGGTCTAGCCATGACCAAGTAACATCTCTATGAGTGAACTGTTTCAAAGACACTGTCAACTCACTGAAGTCTGGTATAAATTTGCCTAAGTAATTGACAATACCAAGAAAACATTGTAGAGCTTGCATATTACCTGGCGCTGGTATTTCAGTAATGGCTGCTTGCTTGGACAGGTCTGGTCTCAAGCCCATACTTGTAGACAAGTAACCTACATATGTGACTTCTGGTAGTCTGAACTTGCACTTCAGAGGATTGAGCTTTAAGTTCACTTCACGTGCTCTGTCTAGAACACACTTCAGATTTCTGTCATGCTTTGCCTCACCATTGCCTCTGACCAATATATCATCTATTATGGCACAAGGATAACCTGAAAAAATTTGTTCCATTGCATGCTGAAAGACTTCACTTGCAGAATTTATTTCAAAGGGCATTCTGAGGAATCTATATCTTCCAAATGGGGTACTGAATGTAGTCAGTAATGAAGATTTGCGATCAAGCATCATGTGCCAAAATGAACTCTTTGCATCCAAGACAGAAAAAACAGTGGCCTTCAGTATCAGGGCTGCAACCTCTTTGACTGTACACATGGGATGATGCAATTTCTTCAATGCTTTGTTCAAATCTCTTGGGTCAATACATATTCTGATTTCATCTGATCCTTTTTTATGAACTGCTACAATTGACAACACCCATTCGGTAGGTTCTGTAACTGGACAAATTACACCTTGTTGCACCATTTTCTCCAACTGAACTTTGACCTTATGCTGCATAGCTATCAGAACTCTTCTTGCTAGTCTGACCTCGGGATTGATTTCTGGGTCTAATTTTATAGAAAACACAACTGGAAGTTTGCTCAGTCTGTCATCGAAAACAGCATACTCTGAAAAAGTAGTATTGGTGAAGCTGGAACTAGGACATCTGCTTATCTGATGAACTTATTTGGTAAAAGAAAGCAGATTCATTTTCAAACTGTCTCTGAGACCCAGTAATGACTGCACAGGTCTTCAAACCACATAGAACAATAGGCTATAGCAGCTATTGGCCACACAACATGAAAGCACTACTGAGCCTTTGGTTTGAATTTCTTCATCTCCATAAGCTATAAGTTTCACACAACTAGTCAGCTTTACTTGTTCACCAGCTCTGACCCTTGCAAAAGTATCTGCAGACATGACATTACAGTTTGAACCATTGTCTACTTTAAGCTCGGTGGATTTACCATTGATCCAGACAGTACAAAACACTTCATTTCTTGCCAATAAATCTGCTGCATCAATCTTTCCACCAATTACTGACACACCACCTGCATAGAAAGTCGACTGTTGCAGGTCTATTTGATTAACTTGCTTTTTGGTGTGACCCTTCATTGTAACTGTGTGAGGCTTACTCAGTTTACAAAATCTTTGAAAATGATTCCATTTCTTACACTTATGACATTGCTGACCAAATGCTATGCATTTTTCTCTTCTGGACTCATGGTTAGCACCACAGTTGTGACAGTTAAGAATAAAGCTCAATTTGCATTTTGTTGATTCATTCTTTTACTGTACTGAGCAACATTTGTTTTGCACTAGATATCCTTGGGTTTGCACTGAGCATGCTCCTTTAACTGAACTGTTCTTGGAATGTGCTAGAAGACTACAGGTTTTGTCTGGGTGAGTAAGGCTGAACAAGGTGAAAATTACAGTCAACTGCCTGTCCGGTGCCAGGATCTGCCACATAATGCATGCACTCAAGTCACTCCACAACAAGTACAAATACGACTCTGTCATTGTCCATGCTGGAGTGAATAACTTGAGACATACCTCCCTGGACTACATGAAAAAGAGACATGGAAGAGCTTTTGGATCATGTGACACAGGCAGGTATGACCCTAGCCCTGAGTAGCATCCTGCCTTCACCCAGAATGATACCACAGTATAAGGACAAAATGATTGACTTCAACAATTGGCTAAGCTTCTGGTGTCTTTCAAAGGGGATCCAGTATTTGTCTGCCTGGGAAGACATGATCAACAAACCACAATGTTTTGCCAGAGATGGTCTGCACCTGTCACCCCTGGGATTCAGGTTACTGGCTAAAGCTCTTGCCACCCCTATAGTGCCTTTTTTTAGGCAAGGTTCAAAGGACAAAACCACCACCGTAACAGATACAAGCATGCAAAATCTAAAGGTAATGCTACTCAATGCTAGAAGTCTAAACCTCAAAATGCACTCTCTCGAGGCACTCCTAAAAATGGAGAACATCGATATCTGTTTAATAACTGAGACCTGATTCAAGGCTCCAGAGAGCACCCCTGCAATACCAGGCTACAATTTTTACCACATTTTTTGGCCACAAAACCAAGACCGAAACACAAAAGGTGGAGGAGTGTCCATATTCACCAAGGATATTCACTCCTCCAGGCTAGTTGCTCAACACAATGCATCTGAAATTCTCCAGGTGCAACTAACACTAGGTAAGACTGCAATCCTAATTGTAGCTTGCTACAGATCCCCCACCATGCCCCAAGATTCTCACTACATCTTTCTAAACATACTGGAAAATATTAAGATACAACCAAACACCCTAATACTGGGTGATTTCAACTACCCTGCCATTAATTGGGAAAACTACTCTGGTACCATCTCCTTTTCCCAACGGTTGGAATTCATAAATTCCAACGCCCTGGATCAACTAATCCATTGTCCCACCAGGGGCTCCAATAACCTAGACCTGGTTAATACCAACATGGGAGATAGATGCTCCACACTAGTGGTCACCCCCTTATTGGTCAGGTCTGACCATAAGCAAATCACCTTTGACATCCACATCCCACCCCCACACCCCAGTAAGGAAACCACCTTAAAAAACTTCTCCAAAGCCAACTTCATGCTACTGAAGTCAGAAGTGACAAACTTCACAACACCCACACAGACGGGATCTGGAAGTTTGACTGCAGAATCCTACACTAAGGCACTGTACGAGCACATCCACTTGTGCATGAATCATAAAATCCTCAAAAACTAGTTATGAAAATAAAATTGCCAAAGATTCCATAGACAACCACAAGGCATTCTATAGTTATGTCAAGAATCTAAATGGCAATGCTCTGATCTGCTCTGAGCTACAACAGAATGGCATTAAATATACTGATCCCAAGGATATTGCCAATATCCTGGCAGATCGATTAATGCCAACTTCAGCCCCCTCTCACCCACTAAAGGGCCCATCTCAATACCAAAAGATTGCCAAATTCTGATAATCACGGCCACACAGGTAGAAACCACACTCTCCAAAGCTAAGAATACAGCATCCATGGGACCAGATGACATTCCAGGCTGTGTACTACATGAATGGGACCAGATGACATTCCAGGCTGTGTACTACATGAACTACAAAGTGAACTGGCACATCACCTAAGTGTCATGTTTAATCATAGCCTCACCTCAGGCTTCGTGCCCACTGAGTGGCGCACAGCTACAGTTATCCCACTCCACAAGGGAGGATCCGCCTTGGATCCCAGGAACTACCGTCCCATCAGTCTGACAAGCCTGATCTGCAAGGGCATGGAACGCATTATCATGGAACTAATAAAGACATTGGCAACCTTCAAACACTGGACCCCACCCAGTTTGGTTTGTGAAGGGCCGATCTTGTCTCCTGAATCTGATTGACTTCTTCGAATCAGTCTTCAGAGCTGTGGACGAGGGTAAGGCTGTCCAACAGCCTATCTGGACCTTGCCAAGGCCTTCAACACCATCCCCCAATCTGGAATCATAGATAAACTTACTAAGCTGGGCATAAATACATACGTCACTCGATGGGTTGCCAACTGGCTTACTGACAGAACCCAGACTGTAAAAGTAGCCGACTCCAAATCCAGCTCCAGACAAGTGACAAGTGGAGTACCTCAGGGTTCAGTCCTGGGACCACTCTTGTTTGGCATCTACTTCTCTGAAGTACAGGCCAACACTAAGGGACTCTGGCTAACAAAGTTCACAGATGACTGCAAACTGGGAGCCATTATTGAATCCCCAAATGATGTAGGATATTCTACAAAAGGGCCTTACAGAAACAGATGCCTGGTGCCAGAACCATGGGCTCAAGCTTAATGCCAAGAAATGTATAGTTATCCCCTTTGGAAAAAAACATGTTTTCATGAATTACCACATAGGTGGCAGGACACTAAACATTGAAAGTGTGATGAGAGACTTAGGGACACAGGTGGACAGTGGTCTCACTTTCGATAACCACAACAGGTAGGAAATCCTTCTATGTGGCACACCTCATCACTAAAGGCTTTTCATCCAGAAAAAATGAGGTCATTGTCCCACTGTACTCATCCCTCATTAGACCCATTATAGAGTATAATGCCCTGTTTGGTATGTACCTCACAAGACATCTGCAACAACTGGAAAGGCCACAGAAATACCTCACTAAAAGAATCACAGGCCTAAAGCAGATGCCATATGCTGACCGTCTAAAAAAACTCCAGCTATACTCTGTGGCATATTGTCTACTCAGAGGCGATCTCTGCATAACATACAAGGCCATGTCAAACCCTGAGCTGTTGGATATGCTCCACTTAAAGAAATCCCAATCCCTCAGAGCCACACGCTCCAGGGATCTAAACCTTGTCATCACAGTGAACAAAACATGCTGGAGGGATAGGTTCCTGGCCCAGAGACTCCCCATACTCTGGAATACACTGCCCATACATGTCAAGCAGAGCGCCTCATTGGCCCTCTTCAAAAGGAACCTTGATGATTGGATGGGAGATAGGAAATTCACCCCGGGGATCATCTCAGTTGCCCTGCTAGACAGGGGTCCAGAGAAGTAAATATTGTGGGAAGAAATATCCAGGGAATTGTTATGGCTAGGCTTGCATAGGCCCGATAGCCTAGTACCAACCTATGAACCTATGGAAGTCCTGCAGGGCTGCTGCTGCCATGTGTTTAACTTGCTCTTGCCTGTCACATGTTGCATGCTGTCTACATCAGCTCTGGAGCCAACTGAAACCATGCTCTTATCACTAGCAAGCATATTTGTGTGCCTTTCTGTAACTTCATGAATCTGACAAATCTCAATGGCTTTAGTGAAATCACTGTCACGAAGCAAAATCTTTCTCACAGCAGCATTATTAATACCATACACAATTCATCCTTTAAATCACCAAACCTACACATTTTAGCTTTGTTTCTCAGGTCAGTAATGTAAGCTGCAAAAGTTCTCCCTTGCTTTTGACTTCTCGTGTAAAACAAATGCCTCTCTAGTGTAACATTATTCTGGAGATTACACATTTCTCTGAATTTGTGCTTTAAGCAGTCGGGGTCTTCACTTGATTCAGTCTGCACAAAAACATGAGTTTCTCGTTCACTTTTATATACTGCTGGTGCATAGACAAATGAACGCTCCCTTGCAGTGGCCTCTGACCCTTCTAGGTTCAGCAAAGTGAATGCCCTGGTATGTGCATCTTTATCAGAATAAGCTGCTTGTATAAATATATTGTATTCTTGCTTGAACATTCTCTAATTCTCTGCAATATTCTGATCAAACACAAGTGGTTGTGGCTTGTGAAATCCATCTGCCATATTGACATATCTCAGTGGAAACTCTTGCAAATATGCACGAACATACACACTTGTACATACACATATACATGCGCTTGAAATTTATACCAGCACTTGTAACAACATAACGAGACTTTGTACAACTGAATTTCATGAAATAAGTTTCCTGAGTGCTGTAACACTGAAATCTCTTTACTGTAAAACTCACTTGCCTTGAAATTATGTTACTATCCAAGCCATTTATCTTGTAAAGGCTTAAATGCTAACGTCATTTATCATCATTATTTTACTGTATGAGCCTTTATCTTGTAATCGCTTTAATGCCAAAGCCATTTATCAACATTTTTACTGCCAAAGTCATTTATTATCATTTAAAAAAACATTTTGAACAACTGCACAGTGCAAATAAACTGAGCAATAGAAATTGAGAGCAAGAAACACTTTGAAGTAACTGTACTTTGCGAATAAACTATCTCGAAGTAATGGCACTTTATGAATGAACTGTTTAGAAGAAATTGCACCTTGCAAATAAGCTATCTTGAAGTAATGGCACTTTACGAATGAACTGTTTCGAAGTAATTGCACCTTGTGAAAAAGCTATCTCGAATCAACTGTTTTGAAGTAATGGCACTTTGTGAATAAACTGTTTTGAAGTAATACACCTTACGAATGTATTGCTTCAAAGTAATTGCAATTTGCGAGTGTATTGGGCAGGAGAAGCTCAGAATGATAAACACCTCCAAATAGCTGCACTTTGTGAATAGACAGTACACGGCACACTGAAATTTATCCAAAATGGCTGCACTTTGCCAAACAACTCTGTATAGTGCAAGAGACACTCTGTAATGGCAGCACTCTGTGACTAGACACACCCAGGCACAAGAAACTTCTCGAAATGGCTGAACTTAACTGCACTTCATGAAATAGTTACACTTCGCACGCAACAAACTCTCTGGAATAAATGTACAGCAATAAGCACACACTGTAAGCACTTTTACACACTTTGAGATACTTCGAACAACTCTAGTTTTGCTATTCAAGGCTTCAATCAATACAAAGTAGTAATTTGTGCCTTTGCTTTATTTATACTCAATGTGCCCTTTTCTATCCTTTCTATTATAGTCGTTTAGCTCTTTAAAATCTCTTAATGTGCCTTTTATGCTCTTGTGTTGTATTCGTTTTGCTCATTTAATCTCTTTTCACACCCATTATACTTTCCTGTGCTCACCTTAACTCTAAACTTGCTAGTTTTATAATTCTGAGATAATTCTGAACCCTTTACACACTTCTGTAATGCTTGTTTTATGAAATAACTCAACTTCAAGCATTTCATCTGACTAATGAGCTGTTTTATATTTCTCGTTTGGTTAATAAACATTTCTGTGCTATTCGTTTGCTTAACAATACATTTTGTGCCCTTGTAATGCTCTGTTTAACCTCTTTTAATAAATAAATAATTTGGGTGTGTTCTCCTTACCTTTAACTTGTTTCTGGCCCTTTTTTGCTCTCGGTTCCTTTAGTTCGCCTTCACCATTACCTCAGCACCATGTGGCTCTTAAGAATAGCCTTTGCCATCCCAATTCTGACACCATGTTGCTCACCAGATCAGGATAAAACAAGTGAGCATCATGGGTTCTTGTTCAGGCAGCTTTGTTGTATGCAAACACATCACAAATGAGATTAATTAACTTTAACTTCTAAACAAACTCTCTATCATACACCTTCAAAATGGCACTGAAGCTAACACATGCTTGGTATTTATATGCACACACAGATCATGGAAATGCTTCTCAAAGGTACAACACACCTGTTATTTTACAGATATCAAACAAAAGTCATCCTCTACAGGGACTGCAAGGTCCACTACAAATTTATTAACTTTTAGTTGTCATCTACCAGTACTAAATAAAGCTGGCCAAGGGGGGGGGGGGTTGCTAAATGCCACAATGCTGCATTTTTTGACACTGAAAGCAAGATACTTTCTACTGCACCTGCCTTGTGTAATGTTAGATGTCATTTGAAGGGTTTGAGAGTTATGCTCCCAGGTTTGCAGTCATCTGCATACTTGGTGAACCATATACTGGAGTCAGTGATGACATCCAAGAAAATGATGCCAAAAAAGATTGGGTCCAGAAGATAGCCTCAAGGAACTTCACTGATGGTAGGATGGTAAATATAGGAAGTCTTCTAGTCTTACCTGCTGCATATAACAATGTAGCCTGTTGTGAACCCAAGTTATTATAGCTTCATTTACCTTTACATTCCTGAATTAGTGTATAATTCCATCACTGAATACAATGTCAAATGCTTTAACCTGATTGAGACAAGCTGCATGGACAGATAAACCTTCATGACAATGGCCACACTTTTGAAGAAATTTATGAGGTTAGGCATGCAAGGTCAGCCTTTGCTAAAACCATGCTGGGTTAGGTCATAGAAAATGGAGCTTCTTGTGTTGGTCTGCATAATTCCATAATTATTCTCTCCATCACTTTGTAGAGTATGCTTATGAGTCTGATCCATCTGTAATTACTGGGCCTATTGATGGGCCTCTCTTGTAGACTGAGACTGAAGTGGACTACTTCTAGATATCAGGGACATATCCATCTTTTAATGCCCTATTAAGAATGTGCATATGGGGTATACTATTCTATTTTTGATTGCATATATTAGGCCTCCTTGGTGTCTCATTTGGTCCCAGGGCACTGGTGCACTGACCTTACTAAGAACAATGGTGAGAATTTTAGACATGATTTCAGGTGGGGCTGTGCAGCAGGGAATGAGTATTTTTTTCTAATGACCTGAAATTTGTCCCATATCTCTAAGCTAGTGTGTTAGCTGTATCTAGTAGTTGGGTAGCAGTGATGCAATTTTACTTTTTACAAAACTACATTATTGTTTCTTTCCATTTTTTTTTTTTTTATTGGATTTGGTTATTCACAGCCTTGTTATTGTGACCTGTCCTAACTGCAAGTTTTACCTCAAATGAAGCACTTCTTTTTTTAACTGTTTTAGTGAGCGTACATCTTTTAATTAATTTGTTGATTTTTTTCTTAATCTTGCTACTTTAGGATGTGTAATGTTTGAAGGCTTTGTGCACTTTTTCTTTTTGTTTATTTATTTTCATTTTGTCTCCCTATCGTTTAAGTGCATTGTTCATAGGTTCATAGGTAGGTACTAGGCAATCGGCCCTAGGGCCCATACAAGCCTAGCCATAATGATTCCCTGGCTATTGCTTCCCACAAATATTTACTTTCCTGGACCCCTGTCTAGCAGGTCTAGTAATGTGATCCCTGTGATGAATTTCCTATCTCCCATCCAATCGTCAAGGTTCCTCTTGAAGAGGGCCATTGAGGCGCTCTGCCTGACATGTATGGGCAGCCTATTCCAGAGTATGGGGAGTCTCTGGGTCAGGAACCTATCCCTCCAGCATATTCCATTCATCGTGATGACAAGGTTAAGATCCCTGGAGTGTGTGGCTCGGAGGGATTGGGATTTCTTTAAGTGTAGCATGTCCAACAACTCTGGGTTTGATATGGCCTTGTATGTTAGGCAGAAGTCACCTCTGAGTAGGCGATATGTGACAGAGTATAGCTGGAGTTTCTTTAGACGGTCAGCATAAGGCATCTGCTTTAAGCCTGTGATTCTTTTTGTGAGGTATTTCTGTGGCCTTTCTAGTTGTTGCAGATGTCTTGTGAGGTACATACCAAACGGGGCATTGTATTCTATAATGGGTCTAATGAGGGATGAGTACAGAGGGACAATGACCTCCTTTTTTCTGGATGAAAAGCCCTTAGTGATGAGATGTGCCATGTAGAAGGATTTTCTAACTGTTGTGGCTCTGTGGTTATCAAAGGTGAGATCACTGCCCAGCTGTGTCCCTAGGTCTCTTATCACACTTTCATTGTTTAGTGTACTGCCACCTATGTGGTAGTTCACAGGTACGTGTTTTTTCCCAAAGGGGAAACTATACATTTTTTGGCATTTAGCTTGATCCCATGGCTCTGACACCATGCATCTGTTTCGGTAAGGCCCTTTTGTAGTATATCCACATCAAACCCTGCTACGCTTTTGCTAGCTCCCAGTCAAGCTTGCCAGCAGCAACCCCCCCTTTTTTCTATATTATCTTCGTTCCCTCCCTTACCCAACTGTAAATTAGTCTGTGTTTGCCCTCTTATTAGGCTTCTTTCACTCCCAAAGTGCCCCTTTACATATTACTTAGACTTTGCTTCTGACCACTAGATGTCACTGTTTCTTTAACTTTTTCTATTGTACTTGTTTTTTTTATTCTACCTACCTCTTCCTATTTCAGCCCTCCTATTCCTATCCCTTTCTTCTTTCTAAACTCCTCTCTTACTCTCTCCTCCATAAGCTACCTTACTCACCTGGACTCTGTTAGCTTTCTCTGATACTTTTTCTTCTTCTTTGGTTTACTTTGTGGATCCCGCTCCATTAAGCCTCTGGCTCACTCCGCCCTCCCTACCCCAATTCCCACCCACCCCCAGGGGTCCTAACCTTATACCTCTCTAAACACACCCCCTTGTCTCTCCTCCTATCCTTTCCCTTCCCGCTAAAATTATTACTCCTCCCCACTATACACCCCCTTCCTCCCCCACCTCTTGCCCATACATCTTGCAACTCACTTCTCTCCTTTCCTCTTCTATTACTCCTCCTTCACCTTTCAACTGACTTTATCTGTCTCTCCCCTTCCTATACCCTACAATACCCTTAGGCCTCCTCTTCAATCCCACATTCTGATATATATCACCACCTCTAAAAACCTACTTCTTTCCTTTTACACTAAACTTCTCTTATCTAATCTCACTTTAATAATGGCTCCCCACTCACCTACAATCCTTATACTCTCTGTCTTACTCCTAACCACCCTATTTTCAGCTTACCTTCTTACCTACTTTGAAAACCCACTCAATATACAGCCTAATTATTCAAAGAAACACACTTTTTCTCTCCACACTTATCTCACTTCATTCTCAAATGTTAACTCCACATCTAGCTACCTCCTACCTAAATTTCACAGATACTCCCACCTTAATTATTACATACCCTCAGATAAAAAAATCAAACTGCTTACTCTTCCTAACAGCAACTTCACAGTCCTACCAGGTAATCCCACCTTACTAGATGGTGACATTCACCCCAACCCTGGCCCCTTACATCCCTCCTCTCATGTATCTAGACCCAACATTAACAATACCTTCCTTATAGGACATCTTAACATACATAGTGTAAATAATAAAGTGCACTACCTACATGCCCTCCTTGACACACACCGTTTTGATATTCTCTGCCTTACAGAGACTTGGCTAAAGCCAGTCACTAAAGATACTGAAATTATACCACAAGGCTATAATATACTTAGATGTGACTGATCAAAACGTAAAGGTGGAGGAGTAGCAATTCTATTTAAGAATAACCTTAACATCACCACCCTTCCTACCTGTCCAACCCAGGATAGTAAAGTAGAGGCCATTATCACTAAACTCCAATTAAATGCCAAAAAGTCCATCTATATCATTTGCATGTACATACCTCCAGGTAACAACATACCCATCTTAGAAGACTATCTCAGTTGGGTCTCTACCAATTACCCCCAAGAAACTCTAATTCTTGGTGACTTTAATATAGATTGGAATACTATTAACACTCAAAATCCCTCCTCTCACATAAACCTAAATGGTTTCACACAAACCATCACCTCTACTACAAGACTGAATAAGTCTAGTAAGAAAGAGAGCATCCTTGACTGGATACTTACAAACAAAACAAATATTACTTATAAAGTAGGAACTATGCCAGATGACCTCAGTGACCACTGTTTAACTTACATTATTAGAGAAAAGACAGATTGTCTAAACCCCCCTAACATAAGAAAAATACGCTCTACCAAACACTTTAAAATTGAACAATTCCAAAATGAACTCAAATCTTGTAACTGGAACCCCTTAAAATCACTTCCACTTAATGATGCTGTATTATTCTTTAACTCAACCTTCCTCACCATTCTTGACAGACATGCTCCAGAACGTACCATTAGAGTGAAAGCAAACACAGCTCCATGGCTCTCTCCTGAAACTAAGAAACTAATACTCTCTAGAAATAAGGTCTGGGCCAAATGGAGAAACCATAGAAACAGCTCTGACTTTCTTTACTTCACCCAGCTTAGGAATCTTACCAAAAAAGCTATAATCTCTGACAAAAGAAAGTACTACTATAGGCTTCAAGAAACCAATCTAAATAAACCTAAACAATTCTGGTCATCAGTCAATAGACTCCTGTCACCAGGAACAACCAAAACTCCCTCACCCTTCAATGCTGACCCTAACACCCCTCATCTAACCGCAAATGCGTTTAACTCTTTTTTTTCCGAATCTATTCAAGCTCTTGCTAGACAACTGAACACTAACAACTTCTATCCCCCAAATAATCTAATAGACACTGCTCACAACTTCACTTTACAACCTATCCCTACCGCTTTCATCTATAAACTTATTTACAAACTGAAACCTTGTACTCCCTCTGCTGACAAACTCCCTTCTCTTTATCTTCAAAAGGCAGCCAGAGAAATTGCAGTCCCAATATCTATACTCATCAATAGGACAATCCAAGAGGGAACTATCCCCGATATCTGGAAAGTCTCTCATATTATCCCTCTACACAAAGGAGGTAACTCTATTGAATACGCCAACTTTAGACCAATTGCTCTTCTCTCACCCTTAGCAAAGATTATGGAGAAATGTATACATCAGCAACTTGTTCAATACCTCTCACTACACAACATTATAGCTAATTGTCAACATGGCTTTAGACCCCATCATAGTACAACCACTGCTCTCCTTTCCTTTGTAGATACAATCAATAGTAACCGCAATAATAACCTTCTCTCTTCTGCTCTATTCATTGACCTCTCCAAAGCCTTTGACATGGTCAACCACTCTTCGTTGCTTCATATCCTTGAATCCCTCTCATTTGATAATCTTGCCATTAAATGGTTTAGCTCTTATCTGAATAACAGACAACAAGCTGTTCTTTGGGATAACCATATCTCATCATTGTTGCCCATTTCCATTGGAGTCCCTCAGGGCTCTATTCTTGGTCCTCTTCTTTTCTCCCTCTATATAAATGACCTTCACACAGTAATCCCTCAAGCTACCTGTATCCAATATGCTGATGATTCTACCATTATTTGCTCAGCATCTTCCTGTTCAGATCTAATCTCTCTAACCCAAAATACTTTCACCACTGTCGAAACATGGTTTACTAGACGGTATCTCCTTCTTAATGCTAAAAAAAACAAACTACTTCTCTTCTCCCCAACCTCTCAGACCTCCCCACTAAACTTCACCATCTTGTCTAATAATGCCACTGTCATCACCCCTGACTCTACAACTAAACTGTTAGGAATAACTATCGATAATAATCTTACTTTTGATCATCACATCAACACCACCATCAAATCAGTTAACAGAAAAATAGGATCCTTATACCGTATTAAAACCTTTCTAACCCCAGCTACTAGAGCTACTATCGCCCACTCTCATCTCTTATCCACTTTATTTTATGCATCTCCGATCTTTACCAACCTTAAGAAAGCTAACCTAAACAAACTAGCCATTTGCTACAATAACATTGCCCGCCACAGGAAACCCTTCAGAACCCATCACTGTCATAATTTGAGACTTTTAGGCTGGCTGGAATTACAAAACTACCTTACAGTCTCACAACTCACTATTGCCCACAAAATACTGCACCAACCTGGAAACAACCCTACACTCTCTCAACTATTAATCCCTTACAACAATCTAACCTCCCTTAGATCCTCCTGTAAACTCTTGATCAGTTCTACAAAGTCCAACAACTCAGCTGGCAACTCTCTTTTCACAAATTCTGTAGGTAGGATATGGAATCTGTTACCTAGGGATATAACACTAATTACTTCTTTGCCTCTCTTCAAACATAAAATTAAACTGTACTTCCAAGAACACTGGCTTTGTTCTTGTAGTACACCTGACTAACTTTCTTCACTCTACCCTATCATCTCATCTACTCTGATTTTTAATCTATCTCTTCAGCTCCTACCTAGACTAGCCTCTGCACTTGGACTCCTTCTATCCCCATATCTACTACTCTCTTCCTTTTCCCTCTCCTCCCACTATTCTCTCTGTTATAGACCTTTGTATGTGCTACCTTTTCTGTCCTTTCTAAATTACTACTCCTGCTTTTCGTAACAATATGGGATTAGGAATTTTTCACAGTATTTAGTATTTTAAGTATTAGACATTTTCTGTAAAAATGATGTAATTTATGAACTGTACACTTCTGTAAAAATGCTTCTGTACTGTTAATATTCTGCTTTCAATTAGTTCTTAGATCCTTATAAGCTGTATCTTATAGTAATTGATTTTATGTAATGTACCAGTATATAGTGGAGCTTTTCTCCTCGGGCCTCTGCTGAAAATGGACATGTATCCAGCCAGACTAGCCCGGTCAACAAATGTAAAATAAATAAAAAAAAATTTGGGGATTCAATAATGGCTCCAAGCTTGCAATCATCTACGAACTTTGTAAGCCAATGTCCCTTAGTGTTGTCCTGTACTTCAGAGAAGTAGATCCCAAACAAGAGTGGTCCCAGGACAGAACCGTGCGGTACACCACTCGTCAATTGTCTGGAGCTGGATTTGGAGTCGGCTACTTTTACAGTGTGTGTTCTATCAGTAAGACAGTTTGCAACCCATTGAGTGACATAGGGATTAATGTCCAGCTTAGTAAGTTTATCTATGATTCCAGAGTGGGGGATAGTGTTGAAAGCCTTGACGAGGTCCAAGTAGGCTGTGTGACCCACCTTACCTCATCCATGGCTCTGGAGACTCATTCGAAGAAGTCGAACATGTTCAGGAGGCAAGATCAGTCGTTCACGAACCCAAACTGGGTGGGGTCCAGTGTTTGAAGGTTGCCAATGTCTTTGTTTATAAGTTCCATGATAATACGTTCCATGGCCTTGCAGATCAGGCTCGTCAGACTGATGGGATGGTAGTTCCTGGGATCCAAAGTGGATCCCTCCCTTGTGGAGTGGGATGACTATAGACTGTGGGCATGAACCCTGAGGTGAGGCTATGATTAAACATGACAAATAGGTGAGGTACCAATTCATATTGTAGTTCATGCAGTACACAGCCCGGGATATCGTCTGGTCCCATGGATGCTGTATTCTTGGCTTTGGAGAGGCAGTTTTTACCTGAGTGGCCGTGATTACTGGAATATCACATTCTTTCGGTATTGAGATGGACCCTTTAGGGGGTGAGAGGGGGGTGAAGTTGGCACTGAATCTATCTGCCCCAAGATATTGGCAATATCCTTGGGATCAGTATATCTAGTGCCATTCTGCTGTAGCTCAGAGCAGATCTGAGTATTGCCATTTAGATTATTGGCATAGCTATAGAATGCCTTGTGGTTGTCTTTGGAATCTTTGGCAATTTTGTTTTCATAACTAGCTTTGGAAGATTTTATGAGGGATCTCAACTTTCTACTGAGGCTGGTGAGGGAGTTTTTTTGAATCCTGGGTTCCTCCTCTTTTCTGCAACAGTTTCTTCCTTCTGTTGTACAGCTTGTTTGTGGTGGGGGTCCACCAGATTGGCTTCCTTTTTTTTAGAGGACAGTGTCTTGGTTCTATTTGGGATGGCTCTGTCCTTGCACAAGTGAATGTGCTCATACAGCACCTTAGTGTAGGATTCAGCAGTTGAACTTCCAGTTCACATCTGCATGGGTGTCATGAAGTTTGTTACTTCTGACTTGAGAAGCATGAAGTTGGTTTTGGAGAAGTTTTTTTATGGAAGTTTCCTTAACGGGGGGTGGGGGTGGGATGTGGATTTCAAAGGTGATTAGCTTATGGTCTGATCTGACCAACTAGGGGGTGATTACTAGTGTGGAGTATTGATCTCCCATGTTGGTAATGACCAGGTCTAGAATATTGGTACCCCTGGTGGGACTATGAATTAGTTGCTCTAGGGCATTTTAATTTATGAATTCCAAGAACCGTTGAGCAAAGGTGTTGGTACAGGAGTATTTTTCCCAGTTAATGGCAGGGTAGTTGAAATTACCCAGTATTAGGGTGTTTGTTTGTATCTTAATATTTTCCAGTATGTTTAGAAAGGTGTAGTGAGAATCTTGGGACATGGTGGGGGTCTGTAGCAAGCTACAATTTGTAATGCAGTCTTACCTAGTGTTAGTTGCACCTGGAGAATTTCAGATGCATTGTGTTGGCAACCAACCTGGAGGTGTGAATATCCTTGGTGAATATGGACACTCCTCCACCTTTAGTGTTTAGGTCCTGGTTTGGTGGCCAAAAACTGTGGTATGAGTTGTACCCTGGTATTGCAGGGGTGCTCTAAGGAGCTATGAACCAGGTCTCAGTTACTGCAGAGATGTTGATGTTCTCCATTTTTATGATAGCCTCGAGAGAGTGCATCTTGAGGTTTAGTCTTCTAGCATTACCTTCAGATTTTGCTTGCTTGTACCCGTTATGTTGGTAGTTTTGTCCTTTGAACTTTGCCTAAAAAAGGCACTGTAGGGGTGGCAAGAGCCTTAGCCAGTAACCTAAATCCCAGGGGAGACAGGTGCAAACCATCTCTTGCAAAGCATCGTGGTTTGTCGATCATGTCATCCTAGGCAGACAGATACTGGATCCCCTTTGAATGACACCAGATGCTTAGCCAATTATTGAAGTCAATCATTTTGTCCTTATACTGTGGTATTATTTTTGGGCAATGGCAGCATGCTACTCAGGGATAGGGTCATACTGCCTGGACTACATGAGCCGAGAGCTCTTCCATGTCTCTTTTCATGTAGTCCAGGGAGGTACGTCTCAAGTCATTCACTCTAACATGGACAATGACAGAGTCATATTTGTACTTGTTGTGGAGTGACTTGAGTGCATGGGTTATATGGTGGATCCTGGCACCTGACAGGCAACTAACTGTAATTTTCTCCTTATTCAGGCTGGTGAGTGGGACATCAGTGTGCCTGACAATAGTCACCTATGACTAAATTGTTGGATATGTTGTCTTGCCTTATGGGCTGCTGTTGGGTGGCACACTGGTGTTGTTGTGATGCTGGGGGTGGTGTTTGTTTGCATTTCTGCTTCGGAGGTCCTTGCTGCTTGAGCAGGTTAATGTTAAGAGCCTCCACATATGAGGGTTTTGTGTTGCTATGTGTGGGTTTTGGTGGTGTGGGTTTTGAAAGACTATGTGTTGTTTGAGGTGTTGTGTGGGTGTTAAACTTCTCCTCTTGACTGTAGCACAGTCTTGGCTGGAGAGAGCTTTGCTTCCAGTTTGGCTATATAAGTGCATTTCTCACAGGCTGTAGTGTTTGGTGGTAGGAGGAAAAGGTTGTCTGTGTAAATGAGGCAATTGCTGCATTGCTCCAGTATACCCAGATTCACCAGGTGGACAGGAGTAAACACCGGAAGCTGACCCTTGGACATGCCTGGTTAGGTGCTTTCTTTGTGTAGTACAATAACTGTTTTCCCTTACTTTTTGGCAAGGTACTTGCAGTAGTAGGCTGTCTAGTGCCTACGACTATTTTCTCCTTATTACCAAGGAGAGGTGAGTGCTTGTAACAAATTATGGCTTCCTAGTGCTTTTCAGCAAGTTTTAGAGCAAGTGCTAGTCACAGGTATATAGATTTTTGTGCTACTGTTGATAAACTAGCTAGTTCTAATAGTTCTAAGGAAAAATTTGAAGGGCAGACTTTCTGGCACCGGGATTAGTTTAACCTTAGCCCCACGGTGCTGGGTGGCATGCAAATGCATGAAAACATGCGTATTTATGCCAGAAAGTTGAAAGAGATAGAGATCAGCCCAAAATAGCCAATAAAATTGCAATTTCAGAGCTGGCAACCACTCCTGTAGTGTTAGATAGGCAGTACAATGGTCCCACTCTCACTGGTAAGCAGTAGGACCTCACTCTACCACAGCAAGGTCTGGATAGCTCTGAACACTGAAACTAAAGTCCTGAAACCAGCAAAGCCTGGAAACTGGACTATTCTAGTTAGAAAAGGTAGGGTTACCACCTGTCCCACTTTGCGAGGGACAGTCCCTCTTTGGGCGGTTGTGTCCAGACAAAAAATAATAAAAATGGCAAATGTCCTGAGATTGTAGGACATAATTATGTCATATATTGTATGTAATAGTTGCATAAAACAGTTATTCTGTATCTAAAATAGCTAAATGTTATAATAAGCAACTAAAATGCTACAAGAATAGGCTATTATTTAGGCAAAAAAGTTAAGTTCTATCCTTTGTACTGACCGTGGGGTATGTGTCAGCCTGTAAAATCTGATGTTTGTCCCGAAAATGTCCCACTTTGACCATTTGAAAAGGTGGCAACCCTTTGGGAAATTAGCAAACAAGATAGATCTTTTTTTGGTTAAATCAGGCTAAACAATGCAGTTATACAGTAAATAAGCACAGAAAGGCTAATGCACTCGAGTGTATAGCCCAGAACAGTAAACTCAATTAAAACTTTGCAAAATTAGAAATTTGAAAATTTAAACTTTTTAAATAAAGCAAGGCAAATGCACAACTGAAAAATGACTTACAGGCAGAAATACAGTGAAATAAGTAGCTAGTCTACTTTTTAAGCTTTCTGAGAAGTGCAGGTAATAAAAATGACCAAAATCACCAAAAAATTGAAAATTCAGCAAAAAGTACTTTCAGTTGGCACAAAAAGTCTCTCTTTCTCGTTTCTGGTGCTGTAGTAGTCTGCAGGACACCCAAACAGGATCTGCTCATCTAAAACAAGCTCAAACATGTGCAAATGCGCATATTTATGTCAGAAAGTTGAAAGGGATAGAAATCAGCCCAAAATGGCCAATAAAATTGCAATTTCAGAGCTGGAAACCACTCCTCTAGTGTTAGATGGGCAGTACAATGCTCACCACTCCCACTGGTAAGCAGTAGGACCTCCCTCTATCACAGCAAGGTCTGGATAGCTCTGAACACTGAAACTAAAGTCCTGAAACCAGCAAAGTCTGGAAATTGGACTATTCTAGTTAGAAAAGGTGGGAAATTAGCAAACAAAATATATATTTTTTTTGTTAAATCGGGCTTAACAATGCAGTTATACAGTAAATAAGCATAGAAAGGCTAATGCACTTGAGTGTAATATATATTTTAAACACCTTTACTGAATTATCACTTGTGACATAGGCAGATTTACATTTATACAAAAGTAATCAAACTCTAGTAACAAATTAACATTAACAAACATTATACTTCAGAAATATTATAGCAGTAAGTCCAAACAAATGGGAATTAAAGTGCTCAAGACCAAAACAACCAAAAAAAAAATCTGTTGAGAGAGCACTTTGGAAGAAAGCACCAAGCTTCTGAGTGTAATTATTTATTAATTCCACAGTAAACACAATGCACAGTACAACAAATACACATAAACGCCTACCAGTTAAAATGCGTTTTTGTCACTATAAAGACTTCATCAGATGAATGCATACCCTCTAAGTGTGTATAATTTATACTAAAACCAATAAACATTAACCAATCAGATAAAAAAATCCATTAAACCATTTTAAAAAAGTTAAATAATTTGCATACATAAAATCTGTATATCTGTAAACATTAAAACCCTAAGAATGTATATATAAATACACATAATAAATACCGCATATCACAAATTAACAAAAAATGTATATTAAGATGTTTTATGTTATATAAATAATGCAAAAAACAAGGAATCAAAAGTTTCCACCAGTCTGTTCATTCATTCATGTTAACTTCCTATCCTAGCTAGTGGCCAAATTGAAATTCACAATAGTGTTAGAGCTTTGCTGCTCTTAACTTAAGAACAGGGACCAGTGAGACTGCTTCATTCAAACCTGGAGATTTGGTGGCTTGTAAGGTTAACTGCCAGAATAATTCTCTATATTCCAACCGGGTCTCTCATAGGCCCCCTTTTATATCCTTAGGTACAACTTCTAACACAAAAAATGGCACCAAACATTCGGACATATAAATTTGTGCTTATATATGGCATTATTAATACATTTGCTTCTAATGTTGTAGTCATGCTCATAAATTCTAGTTTTTAATTTCCTGTCTGTTTTCCCTATATAAAATGATGGACACTTGTCACACATTGCTAAGTAAACCAGTCCACTTGTGTTGCAGTTAGCAAAGCATTTACTACTGTTTTATCTCTACTCACTAAATAAACAGTTTATCCTCTGTGGATGAATGTACACTGTGGACAAAAATCACATTTATATGTGCCCACTTTTCCTTCTTTTTAAATAGGTTTGTTTCCTTTATTTTCAAATATGTTTTTGATATTATGTCCTTTCCTATAAATACATTTCAGAGTTTTTTTTGAAAATTACCTCTAAATCAGAAATGTTCTTAAACTATTCCCATTCTTTTCCAAAATCCCTTGAATTATGACTGAATCTCCATTAAAATCAGTAACAAAGGCATCCTTGAACTCCTTTTCCTTACTAGTTGTTGCACCTATTTAGTCAATACTAATAGCATTTTCATATCCTAAAATGGGTGTGAATCTACCCTTTCTACCTTCTAACACTTCCTTTTTCATTTCTCCTATTAAATTCAAAGGGTATCCCTTTCCTTAAACATTTTAGTCAAAAATTCACATTCTTCTAGAAAGTCACTATCTTTTGTGGTCATCCTGCATCCTTGAACAAAGTGCCCTTTAACTATCCCCCACTTCTGATGTGGGGGACGAGAGCTGGTGCAAAACAAGTAAGAGTTCGAGAATGTTTCTTTTCTATATACTGTTGAGTTAAATCTACCCTCATCCTTCTTAATAGTGATGTCTAGGTAGTTCATTTTCTCATGATCTATATTGCATGTGAATTTTAGGAAAGAGGTGGTTTCTAAGATATAATTAAAAAATTGAAAACATCTCTCCTCTGTGTCAGTCCAAAACAGGCAGGTGTCATCCAGGAAGCATTTTTAAAGGTTCCAACATCTAACATATTCCGACCCCAGTATATATTTCTCCTCCCAAAAGGAAAGTATAATGTTTGCATATATGGGGGCACAATTAGCACCCATTACTACTCCCTGAAGTTGCTGAAAACATTCCACTTCATAGTGGATAAAATTGTTCTTTAAAACCATCTCCATTAAAGTTAATATCAAACAGAAATCATTTTGGTTAAACTATAATATTATAGCAATAACCGATGACGTTGGTGTAGGATATTGAAGATTTATCCATGGTTGGTGTGGTTTAATCATGAGGGTGAAGCCTGAGTGATTAAATAAAGCCAATCATGGGGAAATCTTCAATATACCACACCACAGAGTTGGTTATTGCTATTGTACAATGACAGTATTTAAGAAAAAAATACTTATTTTTCTTAAATAATGTCTTCGTATAATGCCTCCATGGTGCCCTTCCACATTTTTCCTGTATCCCGGGGCTTTTGCTAATGTACTGCTCATGTGTATGGGACTTGTGTTCCCAAGCTTATCCAGTAGATCAGTGCTGTGCAAACGAAGCAACAGAGAAAGGAAGATCTCCATTGTTTAACTAAAAAGAAACCGGGAGACTTTTAACTTTTGGGAGAGCTGGGGCAGACAAAATAAAAGGATAATCAGGTACATTTCTTTAGTTCTGCAGAACATACCTGATGATCCTCTTATTTTTCTCTGCGCTGTCTCCCTCATTTGTGTGAGGTCTTCCGTTTTGTAATTTGATTAAAAAAGAAAGAAAAATAAAAAATGTATGAAATATACTAATGGAAAAAAGTCTGGGTGACCAGACCTTTCTCTGTTGGTATATTCTCAGATTTACAACGGGCACGCTGTTTGGGCTGACCAAACAGCGTGCTCATTGTAAATCTGAGAATATACCAACAGAGAAAGGTCTGGTCACCCAGACTAATGAAAACAAACCACACCGACACAATCATATTGTCCTCTTAGTTTATGCATCACACTGAATGTATTGATGAAGCTGATTAAGGTGTTGTAGAAGGCCACGAATGATTCAGCAATAGCTTGTGAGACGGGCTTAATATACAATCCCAGTTCAGTAATGCAGGGTGATTGCTCTGGGTACGCTAGTTGCAACTTGAAAAATCCTTAAAGATGGTATAATTTTTTTTCTGTAGTTTGGTTTGATGCATACATTGTGGTCATAGTAGAAATTAGGTGAGACAACACTTAGCACAAATGGCAGAGATATTTGTCAATATCTTTCTGCCCTTTCCTGGTATTGTTTTCATTAATTTGAAATTCAGTGCTTATGAAATCTAGAATGTTTTGAACCCATTTACCGGCTGAGGTATTTTCCCAGTCAATGGAATGATACTGAAGTACAGCCCTTCAGAGTGGATCAGGCATTGGAGAATTTGGAAGCCCTTCCCATTTATTGAGTCAGGAAGCAGCTGGTTAAACCTCCTTACTGTGGTTTCTGTAAATTCCATGGAGTTTGTTGTAACTTTAATTGTGTTGATGCTATGGCTAGAGTATGGATGTGGTTACAAGCCTACAAAGGATGTTGTGACCTTGAAGGATGAGCTCAGGTAAGATATTCTTGATATGCATCCTTTTTATGCAAGTACTGTGAACATGACACCCAGTGCATGTGCAAAGGCTTCTAAAAGTAGAAACAGGCATTGACTACTGTGCAGGAACTCTGTTGCTCCCTAAGCTCTTTTGGCTCTTCTAGAGCAGGCCACCAGTTTATTAGGAAGAATAAAAAAATCATAAGATGAGAATGATGCCTAATTATTAAACATTATATACACAAGCTATCCAAGCCAAGTTGTCTAGGAGGATGCCCTACCAGCTCAGCAGTTGCATTCCTGACTGTTGTACAGGGGGGCTGTCTATGCTAAGCGGTTCACTGAGAACACCATGGACTGGTGAGGTGTCATTTTGGCTACATTCAAATCTTAGAACTCTTAGGTCACCCCTAAGAAATAGCTCCAGTCAGAGTACAAACGTTCTCCAAAGTTGTCTTGGTGCAGGCCAGGCTCTACTTCTCAAAGTGGCTGTAGAGACTGCCCCTTATATGTCATGAGACCAGGGATTTTACTCCCTTGTTCTCTTAGTTCAAGTAGAGCTGGATTAATTGTGTCTCTTTCCAGATGACAATGAGCACATATGGTAGATCAGGACTCTGCTGCCAGATAGTGCCTGCATAGTGTTATTGAACATTATGCTCACTTTTTAACATATTGCTATCTGATGTCTGCAACACAAATCCAAAAACACCTGTATGGAAACATGCAGAGATTAATGACGAAATGACTGCTTTCACGTTCAAAACAGTGATTTCTCAAATTATACAAAATGCATCCACAAAAACGTGGTTTTAAAAGTTCATAGAACAATCACATGATCAAACCAATTAGGTGCATAATCTGATAATTAAGCAGATAATTAGACATATTTCAATGAGCTAACTTCTTTCTAATCTTGGTTTAAGCCAACAACTTTCGCTCATACCAGGTAAACTAGTTGCATTCAGTTTAGTGATCCAATCAAAACCTGTAACATCATAAAAGTATGTGCTTGGCTATGTAAAACACATTACATTTGCTACAAAAATGTGACCAGTAGCAAAGTTGTCATCTAAACCATATTTTTCTTATAAGCAACAAGTTTGTTCTTTTCAAGATGATGGGAATAATGGGGATACTGGTCTTCCAGTTAAGAATAGAAATGACTTATTTTTTCCTGTTCCATATACTAGTAATGTTAACCTTTGTGACACCATTATAAGTTATTGTTAGATTTTATTGGCCAATGATCAAGTAAGAATTTTAATAGGAGATAAGCCATCTTTTTTTTTAGGAATATACACAATTTGAGATGACAGCTATGCTACAGATCAATTTTATGTAGTATGTCTAGGTTTAATAAATGAGAGAACTTTCAATGTAATAATTGCAAGTATTGTAAATGTATGAAATGGACGGCCACGGTGGTGCAGCGGTTAGCATTGCCGCCTCACAACAAGAGGTTCTCTTGTTCGATTCTTGGCTGGGGTGCCTTCTGTGTAGTCTGCATGTCCTTCCTGTTGTTGCGTGGGTTTCCTCCGGGTGCTCCAGTTTCCTCCCAAAGACATGCAGTAGGTGGATTGGACACTCTAAATTGGCCCTAGGTGTGAATGTGTGCGCCTTCTGTGGAAGGTTGGGCGCCGGGCTGGCAACTTGACACCGTAAAACTCCACTGCCAATCATGAGCGGACAGATGATCCGCTGTGGCGACCCCTGACTAGGAAAAAGCCAAAAGAAGAAGAATTGTAAATGTATGAAACATCTGATTACAATTAAATGTTCTTATGTCTTTGCTTTTGCCAATTCCAATACAGAGCATCTTTTTATGCTGCAGTATACAGCAAATGAAATGCGTTTATAAGGCAAGACTAGCAGACAATTTAAAGGTTGAATATACAGACATATATATGATATACAGAAATGTAGCATAGATAATGCCTTGTTTAAATATGTGAGTACTACAGGCTTGGAGCATGCCATGATGTTACAGGTTTTATTTGAAAATCCAAGAGGAGGGAATATTAAAAACATTAGTGAATGTTGTGAATATGACTGGATCACTAAATTGAATGTGACTTGCTTATTACCTAGTTTGAAAGAACGTTGCAGTCTTAAACCAAAATTAGAAGGAAGTTAGCGAATTGAAATATATTTAATTGGTTTACCTTTATATTACCGAAAACACATCCGCTGAATGTTCATATACTCGAACGGTCTCTGCGAATTTCGTCCGGCCGAATTCTCTACACTTCGAAAAAAAACAGCAAATGCCGACATTTCTGACCACTCCACAGCTGAAATGAGTGCTGCCATGGGTCCAAAAGAGGGTGAGATTTTGTTATTCGGAACTTCGGCATTCACGGTTTTGTGAAGTCGCACAGTGACACTGCAGATCGCGGACTCTGATTTGGGGTTGTGGCTGTTGGCAAAATGAAGGTAAACCGTTTAATTATATGTTTAGTTTTTTGATTCTGCACTTCATTGGTTTGATCATGTGATTGTTCTATGAACATTTAAAAAAAACACATTTTGTGGATGTATTTTGTATAACTTGAGAATGTGTTTTTTGAAAGTGAAAGTGCTCATTTATTCATTAACGTTCATCTCTGCATATTTCCATACAAGTATTTTGGATTTGTGTCATATTTGTTTGGTTCAATTGTATTTTGTCATTTATCTACACTGGAAGTGCCTTCAGTTTTGGACAGACATCCTTTTCATTACAGAATGTTGTTTTGCCTTTCCTCTGTATTGATGCTGTTTATGAAGCTGCTTGCTATGGTGGTGGTAGAGAACATGCAGGAGAAGAAACTTCATGCTTAACTGGCTCCTGATGATTTGTTGAGAGACTCACATGTGACACACCTGACTTGGGATCTCCACAAACTAGGAGAAGGACGACTTAAGCCTAACTCGGATAATGCCTTTATCAGAGTACATTTGGATATTTTTCATTGTTGGCCATTGCTTCATACAAAGAAGACCCAGGAAGTGATGTGCCTGGTGTCATAGGTGAGGATGAAACAAGGGTCCTGGCTTACACTTACCTGTGTCTTCACTTACTATAGCCACCATTACTTTGTTCCATTTATATGCCTGAAAGTGTGGAGAACTATGACATATCAATGGTTACACAGCTGAATCGTCTTCTGGTGCCTGACTGTTTTCAACAGGCTTTGGAATGGGGGGCAGTCTCCACCAGTCTCACTTTGGGTCTTCCTTCATGCAACAGATTCGATCATAGGTCCCAATGACAGATTGATCAATGGCAAAGAGGGGAGCCTACCTCATTTTCTCCACTATGTAGGGAAAGTTCACTACCCAAAAGACTGGGATTGGCATAAACCAGCTGGAATAATCGGCATCATTACTTGCTATGAAGACTGGAGGAGGACCTGAGCCCAGAACATCTCCTGCTGCAGCTGGGCTTCCATGGTGTGATGCATTAATTTGACAACACACACTCAGTTTGTTTAGAGAAGTGATACAGGTACGGCAGTATAGACAAGGGCATCACACATAGTGCTATACATATTCCAAAATTAGTGAATATGCTGGCAGACTCTGTTAGCTACATTTCCTGCTCTGTCCTGGAATTAAGGCTTTGGAAATCCTGTCTGCTCATGATCTTCTGGAAGTGAAATAATCTACAGACTGACCTGGCCACCAGACAAAAGAATGTAGTCTTCCTCCAACTCACTTCAGCAGGAAAGGGGGGGGGGGGGTAATGATGAACATGTACCACCTCCCTTGGTAAAGGACTGTTTTCTATATGTTGGGGGGGGGTAGTTATAATGGTTAAGATGCTTACCTTACAGACACAAGGTGCAGGGTTTGATTCTCCCTTGGGGTAAATGGGTAAGCTTAAAATGGTCCACAAGGGCAGTAAGCCTAGTGGTAATCTATGAACCTGTATGGGAGGTGGGCATAATGGTTAAGGTATTTCCGTTACTGACACAAGGTGCAGGGATTGGTTCTAACATGGGGTCATTCTCTAAGCTTAAAATGGCTTACAAGGGCAGTTAGCCTAGTACTAACTTATGAACCTGTATGATTTCCTGTTCACTTTGATTCTGTTTGTAGTTACACAATTCATGGAGGAAAACAAGAAGCGTTTTTCTCTGTCATCTCACAGTGGCTAAGAGATGTGGTTTTAGGCTGTCAGGTCCCTGACAGTGCTGAGTATTATCCTAGCAGAAGCAGAGGAATTCCCCTTCTCTGAATGCACCAGCTGGCTGCATCTCAGAAAAGGCCTTCTCCTTGATCCTTTGTTCCCAGCAGACATTCTGAGTGGAGCTTTAGAGTTGATTGAGGCTGCCTTTAGCAGAAGGTGGTTCCCATTTGGGCAGGGGTTTCACTGTCAGAAGAATGAAACACAATACTCTGAATTCCGACACTAAAAATGAAACTGGAATTCAAGCAAAAACAGTGAATTCTGAAACTCAAGAGTTACATTTTTAAAGCATTTTGTTTGGCAGGGGGGGCTTTGCTTCCTATACCATTTTTACTTGTGTGTACTAACCCTGATATCACTGCACCTCATAGTAAGAGAATACTCCAAGATACCACAGTGTTGTACTTAGTGTGATTGTGTACACATATACACACACACATAGACTCAGGCAGAAAGGTAGTCACCACTGCCAAATAAATCACTTTGACTGACAGATGTATTTATCATCACAGATTCACAGACATCTGGGTGATGCAGGTTTCTGTTAACTCCACGCTCAAGGTATATGTCTGGAAGATCTCTGCCTATCATAACTGAGTAGAAGGCAGGACTGTTGTCAATCATCAACTAGTTAAGCAGTTCAGCTTTGCATGTTTTGAAGGGCACTCCTTTTCCTCCATGGGACCTTAACTCAATATCTGTCATGTTTACCCAGCCCCCTGTATGAGGCTGTGGCTTGGAAATGCTTTTCATGATGGTTATCACATCTTCTTAGGATTAACCTATGTTTTTCTTCCAAAATATGTAAGAATTATGCTAAGAACTGCAGATTTATCTCTCTGTTTTCTTTCAGGAATAGAGACATGGGAATAGAAAAATGTTCTCCCCATAGATGTGGCTTGGCAGCTTACACTTTACCTGAAAGCAGTACTTGAGTTTAGGAAGCTGGAACAGCTGCTCATCTCTTTTCTACAGTGACGAAGGAGCTTGCATTAGTCAGTCAATTCCTTTCCAGCTGAATTGCTACTTGCTTTATGCTTCACCATCACAGCTAAATGCATGCTGGAAAATGCTGCTGCCAAAGACCACTTCAGTGGGGATATGGTCACCTCCAGTGCTTGCTTCAGGATTAGATCCATTGCAGACATTTGTGCTGTTGCCACTTGTCCAACAGTTCACAGCATCACCAAGCATTACTAGGACCATCACTCCAGGAATTAGACCTTCTTTAGCATCTTGTTACAAGAATCTGCTTTCTAAGAGCTTACCTTTTGGCCAATTTCCAGCTACATTACCCTTATGTCCACAAGGTTTGATTTCACACCTTAGAATTCTTTCTAACAATTACCCACTTAAGACACCTGAAGTTAAGCATACCTTTTAACTACACATTTTTTTTAACTGACCAGAGTGATAGCCTTCTACATTGGGTGCTTATTACCCTCCCCTTGTCCTCCTCTGATAGGATAGTCCCTCTATCCAATGAACGTGAAAAGAGTCACTGTAAGTCAGACAACTGCATGGTTATATATCCTTGTTACTTAGAATGTTTGTTTTTAGTCTTACGGTTTGTGCTTACTCACTGGATGGGGCTCAGACTGAGTAATGTAAAGGCCAGGCATGTTCTCCTAGACCAGGATATACTGTTGTTATACGTGATGCCAGGAGAAGTATGCCCATGAACACAGGGATGAGCATACCTCTCAACCTTACATCTCCAAAATGAGGAACACTGCCTCTCATAATGTAGAACAAATGGGAAAAATGTGGAACACTTACTATCAACTTACTAACATCTTCAACTTGTGAGGTCACAGGATGGTTAAAATGTGCTTCTTTAAACTATTACTTTAAAATAACATCACAAAGTAATTTTGACAAATTAAGATGACTGAGTACTATTTACCATGGATATCTGTTAAAAATTTCCTAACAATAAATGTGTGACAGACCCCTTCAATGTGGGGCTTTGAGAAACTCTGACTTTTTAAGCTCCAAAATGAGGAACCTTCCTCATAATGAGGTACACTTGAGAGGTCTGTGGATGGGAGAACTAGAAGGATCTAGAATGGTACAAGCTGAAGAGAAAATTCCTACAGTTATGTACTGGAAAAGGCACTTTCATAAATCAGCTACTTTGATGTCTGTACATATTTTTATTTATGGGGCTCCTGGCAGATAACGTGCAACAGAAAGTCTTTTAATACAAGGAACAGTGCAGAATTTGGTATCCTTGTTTAAGCAGACTGTACTGCAGACAGTCCTTTTCTGCTCTAGTCACGTCAGCATTTTGATACTAGAGTAAGAGACTATTAAGACGAAGTTTGAACAGTACCTATGGAGTCTTGGAAACATTTTTGGGGCCACATGGACCAGGAGATTCCTTTGACATAGTTCTTGCTCTGGTTGAAAAAATATGTCTGGGGGTTTGGATCTACATTTTTCATATTTTCCTGACTCAGATTCTAACTTCAGATGCAGGTTGGGGAGCACACTTGAAGTCTTTGACAGTTTGTGAGAAATGATCTCCACCTGTGAATGAGTTGCATATTAGCCCTACAAAAATGCTATCTATAGTCAGACTAGTGTTGATCGGGCATCCAGAGCTGCCTCTACATAGGGATTCTTCATATAGTAACTATCAACACCCTTGTCTTGTAGTTCATTGATAAGCAGGCAAGAACAAGAATGCACTAGTGTGACATTAGTTCCTGCTCTGGGATCTAGCATGGACCCCAATCCTTCAAGTAGAATCCATTCTTTTTCAAGTGAAAATTATATTCTAGCAGATTGTTCAAGTTCTGTAGGTCACCTGGGTCAGGACCAGAGACTCAGTTCAGAATATTTCATTCCATTTTTGACATGTGGGAACGGCAGATATGTATCTGTTTCATATTCTGTTTCATTGCACAACTTCCATAATTCTAGACTAGAAATTAAAATGCCATGACACTGCACTGGGAGGAAAGCGGTTCTTTAGCAGTTCTCTTTCTGTCATTATTTTAGGCAATTCTTCAAAAGGGAAGCAAACAATGAACTAAATTGATTCTTTTTACCCATTTTGGGCAAAACAACCTCAGTTCTACCTGCTGCAGAAAAGTACGTCAGTTTAATTTTCCTTTCACTTAACTGACTTTGTTTCACTAGAACAGGGACAAATGATGCAGCCACTTTCCCTAACTCCAAGCAATATTTTGGAAAGAGATTTTGCTACTTAAAGACAGTTATTTTCTTTGCAGGTGGTCATGGTGTTGCCAAGAAATTGTGCCACAAATAATATACTTCTTTAAATGGGAGAAGTTCCCAGTGTGCTGATGATAATTCTGCTTTTCTTAGTCATGGACACTTATACTCTTGCACTGAAGCTAATCCTTAAATCTCATCAAAATATCTTCCATGAGAACTTTCCTTAAGTTTTCACCTTACAATGAACACATTTTTGAAAGGTTTTTTAACTTAAACTTTCAGAAAAATCTTAAGTGAGATTTGAATTTCATACTGTAAAGAATGATGAAATCTCTTTGCACATATTCAGTACCCTTGAACATTTTATACTGGAAGCTGTTGTCTTCGTTATTTCTGCTAGGTAAGTGTCAGAGCAATAGAATCTTGTCTCTTTAGAACTGTAAATGTTTTTTTCATAAAGATAAGACATCGCTGTTAACTGACCTTAAAGTAGTGTTAAGTACCGTCTTCAATCAAAAGATACCATTTTGTCCTTCTGCCAAGGACTGTCCTCTGTAACCACCCTGTTGGGCACATTAGACTCTGACGTCCCAGGTTAACTGGGATCCATCAGGCCATCCTGCAGCAGGGCTCAGTGTTCTGGGTTAAACTTCCAACAGATTTTTGATGTTTGGTAGGAAATGGAACTGTGGTTATAAGAACTCTGCCTTAGAGATCATGACCTGATGCCAGTAATGGGCCTGGAGCAGGTCTCTGATCTCCCTACCTTACCAATGGTAGGTGTATTCCCAACTGCTAGAGCCTTGTTATATGACTTGTGGTGCTTGATTGTGGCATGTGCATCACTATGTAAGCTATCCATACTGGAGTTTGTTTGTGTAGCAGGAGGGTCAGAGACTCCGTCCTGCTCAGAATTCTTTAAGGAGTCAGTGGATCTGGACGCCATACCTCTGAGATATTTAAAGAAAGTGATGCCTCAGCATCATACAGATCCTTTCAGGATGGACTCTTGGATAAACCTCAGGGCTAGTGGTCAGCCAATTTCTGTATAGATTAGACTGCCACCCCTTTTCCTTTCTTACCAGAAATGTCTGCAGGTGTGCCTTGGGAGATGAGGGAGGAACCTTAGCTCATTCCTCCTTGGAGCTAGTTATTAAGGATATTGTACTTGCAGCCTGGAAGCATCCAGACTCTGTTCCTGCAGCCTACAAAAGGCAGATGTGGAGTGAGTCTTAGTTAAGGCATCCTTTGATTGACTCCAGTTTGATCTCATCAGTCCAACAAAAGGACCAGAGACATGAACTGTTTGCCATCTTGCTGTCAGACAAAACAGTCTGAAGCCTTGAGTAGGACTGTCAAGAGAGTATACTCCCACCCCATTGTGGCATAAGTGTATACCCTCTCATTGTGGCCTAATAAAGTATACTCTTACATGACAGTGGGGTCCTGAGACCGCTGCAGTTCATCTCACCAGTCTACATTCCAGTCCTCTTTAATGGATCAGACTGTGGAGAAGCATTTCTTCCTCCTTGATTATGGTCTGAAGGAGGAACTGGTTAACTCACTCATGTCACTAACTCTGCCAGAAATGAGAGAGGAAATGTCTTAGCGCTGCCAACCAAGCGTTTCTTAGAGCTGTTTTGCAAAAGCAGCTTAAATGTGTAAAAAGCATACTTCAGTGAACAAGTGATCCAGCAGTTTAAATTTCTTACTCACTTAAATATTGTTTTTATACATTTGAGCTGTTTAATTTCACTTCTAAATTTCATTCAGTAATGTGATTAAGTTAAACCATGATGTATAGGGACTATGCATTCAGTCCCATTTTATCAATTAATTTCCCTCATGGTTGAGCATTAAACATCCAAGTGAGTAGCAAAGACATAACAGCATGTTATAACATATATTATATATATATAATATGAATGTTGTTATGTATAACAAGTATTATGCTTGCTAGCCTGTTATGATATACTTATTAGTGAGCATGTCTTTAATAATCCTGTATTAATTAATCAAAGTTTTGCACGTAGCTATAAAATATATGAGAAAATGTATTTCTTACAAAGCTTTGGTTAGTGTTGTGACCTTTTCAGCCCAACATCTGTGTGCTTAAAAAAGGGGAAGTAGCCATACTTCACAAGGATATGTTTTAGACACTATCAGATTAGAAAAGCCAGTGTGTAAAATAACTAAAAACATAGCATAATGCTTTCTTCTAATGTGAATAAAGTTATCCCAGTCACCAAAACGATAATCAACCTTGAAATGAGACAGTATGATGACCCAGAAGGTAAAACAATAAAGCATAGACCGAAGCTGTCACAGGAAACACAAGTTTAATCCACAAGCCACAAACAGTTCACATAAACGCCTCCAAATACACAGTACATTTTTGTTTCTCCTACTTCATCAGATGTGGGCTGTTTCCAAACCTAACACTTTATATAAAGCATATTATTTCAATTAACAAATCACCTTTGCTGAGCAATCAATTTGTAATTAAAAAAAGTACTTTTGTGCTTTTAACCTGATGTTAACATTGTTATGTTTAACATGATAAAAATTTGAAGATGTGTGCCAATACATTACTAAATCACATAATCATATTATAAATAACCATTCACTTTTAAAACTATGCTCAATTTTGATAAAATGAATGAATTAAAAAATAATAAATAAATAAAAAAATGAAATGAAACCTTCCATTGATGACAGAAATACTTCTGCGAAAACTAATCCATTTACCACCATCTAGTGGCCAAACAAAGATTTTGCAAGGAACAACATTGTTTCGAGAAACAAAAACGTACTGTGTATTTGGAGGCGTTTATGTGAACTGTTTGTGGCTTGTGGATTAAACTTGTGTTTCCTGTGGCAGCTTCGGTCTATGCTTTATTGTTTTACCTTCTGGGTCATCATTTTGTTCTAATGTCCCAGACAAGAAAAAAAAAAGTAAATGCTATTTTTGTTAATGTAAAAGCGTCAGTTACAAGATTCCAAAAAGCTATCTGAAACTGTCATTATCTGTCAACAGATATGACATTGTCTATAAAAACTGTGAAACATGCTTTGTTGACTAACCTTCTTCCATCCCTTACTTGCTATCAGCATACCTCTCATGTGTACCTCATTACGAGGAACATTCCTCATTTGGGGTCTTACAAAGTTCATGTTCCTCAAAAGTTGCACATTGAAAGGCCACACATTCTGATAGCCATGGTAAATAAAATTGAATCATATTATTTCATTAAAAGAATTATTCTAAAAGTAAAAATATCACATTTTAACCATCCTATGAGTTTCCTAGCCGTTAGTAGGAGTTCCACATTTTGAGAAATAGTATTCTTCATTTTGGAGATGGAAGGTTGAGAACAAAAGTTATCAGGACTCAAGTTTTCAGTAATAATGCCTAAGTTTATTGGTTAAAGTATCAAGATTTAATTTGCCAGTTTAATCCTAATTTAATTTGATTAATTAATTGCTTAATTCAGAGACTACCTTGAAAAAGGAAAACTGCTGTGCTATACCGAGAAAGAAGGTCCCCCGGTATGGTATGCAAAATACTTGAGCTAATGAGTTTTTTAAGTGTCCTTTTAATTAAAATACTTTTAGCTGCAGGTTGGTCTGTTGTCTTTTTCTTCCACCTATGTTGTGGCTTGCCACTTAACCACAGTGCCAAAATGAAAACCTAAAACACGCGATTACTGCAGTCTGTTGTTTAAGTGCACTTCAGTGCAGGAGGTAGCAGTACAGATACTCTGCCTGCAGAACTAGCATTCTCAGCATGGTGCAGGCAGTGCACCTTCTAGCATTCTCAGCTTGGTGCAAGAAGTGTGCCTTCTAGCATTATAGTATTCTCAGCATGGTGCAGGTAGTGCACCTTCTAGCATTCTCAGCATGGTGTAGGAAGTGCACCTTCAAGCATTCTAGTATTCTCAGCATGGTGCAGGCAGTGCACCTTCTAGCATTCTCAGCTTGGTGCAAGAAGTGTGCCTTCTAGCATTATAGTATTCTCAGCATGGTGCAGGTAGTGCACCTTCTAGCATTCTCAGCATGGTGTAGGAAGTGCACCTTCTAGCATTCTCAGCATGGTGCAGGAAGTGCACCTTTTAGCATCCTCAACATGGGGCAAGAAGTGCACCTTCTAGCATTCAAGTATTCTCAGCATGGTGCAGGTAGTGCACCTTCTAGCATTCTCAGCATGGTGCAGGAAGTGCACCTTCTAGGATTCTAGTATTCTCAGCATGGTGCAGGTAATGCACCTTCTAACGTTCTCAGCATGGGGCAGGCAGTGCACCATCTAGTATTCTCAGCATGGTGCAGGCAGTGCACCTTCTAGCATTCTCAGCATGGTCCAGGAAGTGCACCTTCTAGCATTATAGTATTCTCAGCATGGGGCAGGAAGTGCACCTTCTAGCATTCTCAACATGGTGCAAGAAGTGTGCCTTCTAGCATTATAGTATTCTCAGCATGGTGCAGGAAGTGCACCTTCTAGCATTCTCAACATGGTGCAAGAAGTGTGCCTTCTAGCATTATAGTATTTTCAGCATGGTGCAGGTAGTGTACCTTCTAACATTATCAGCATGGGGGCAGGCAGTGCACCTTCTAGCATTCTCAGTATGGTGCAGGAAGTGCTCCTTCTAGCATTCTCAGCATAGTGCAAGAAGTGTGCCTTCTAGCATTCTAGTATTCTCAGCATGGTGCAGGTAGTGCACCTTCTAGCGTTCTCAGCATGGGGCAGGCAGTGCACCTTCTAGCATTTTCAGCATGGTGCAAGAAGTACACCTTCTAGCATTCTCAGCATGGTGCAGGGTGAATGCACCATTCACCATTTCCCAATTGGTAATAATCCATTGATTAAGGTCATATGCTTGGTACAGCCCTGCACAATATGGTTACTGAGACTATCCTGCAATAAGGAGGAGATTAGAAATTCTATCCTGGGTACCCCTTTCAGGACAGAGATTCTTATTCAGCCAGCCTTTTTAGGATTTGGTAGCTAACTTCTTGAAGAGGACACAGGTCACCACTACTGTAGAGGAGCTTTATGAATCCCTTTAATTCCATCTTCCTCTTCTTCCAGACATTTCACAGACTGAGGAAGGCACAGAAATATCATATGGACATGAGACATTCCATGCCAGTTAAGACATCCAAGAGGATAAATCCTCTAGCCCAGCAATTTCTCCTCTATGATCTGGGGCTGTCTGTTGAAATGTTTTCCTTTGCTTGAAGAGCTATAACAAAATGCTGTTGGAATCTGAGCATGTTATTGGTTGGCCATTTCTCAGAATACTTAGATTCTGTCTTATTGAGAGCTCTGTAAAGAAAAGAAGGTGAACTTCATCAAACAGTTCTGGTACATAAGGTTTTAGATGGTAACTCTCCAGAGGTCCAGGCTGCAACTGTTGGTGCTGCAGACTGGCTGCACAAGGTCACTAGGCACAATGCATGCCTTTTGGCACATAGACTGTGTCTGGAATTCTTATTTTAATTTTCTTTGGGAGGACATCACTTTGTGTATGTGAGTCTGCTAGTTAGACTTTCCTTTGCACGTGGGGTGTTTCCCTAGGATGTTAGTAGTAGGGGGACAGAGCCTTTCCAGAAAATATCCATGTGGTTCCCAGATAGGATTCCTGGCTTCTGCTGGCCTCATTGAGAAGATGCCTGGTGGAATCCCTGTGATGGATGCTTCTGTTTTTGCTATGCCCAGGGGATTACCAGAGACTAGGACAAATTCTCTTTGAACCCTCTTAATGATGTGGAGTTGAACTGGAGACTTTCCATTGCTGATAGTTTCTGCTATTACCAAAGGGTCTGAAGCCATGTGTTTGTCAACTTTGGAAAGGATGTAAAACAAAGTTAAAGCTTGGATCCTCCCCTTTCTTCTGGGCTTGATGGCTATTATGATTTTTATTGTGCCATTTGCATACCTAAAGATGCAGACTTTGCAGTGATCTATGACTTGTCTAAGGCTGCTGTCCAACCATGTGCTCACACCTCTCCTAGTGGTGGTGTCAGACCATTGTTACTGGGCCATGGACAGTATACAATCACCACAGATCTCTAAGTGGGTCTTTCTGCACTGCAGTCAAACCTGTCACAGCTTCTGAAAGTGGATTATTTGGTAGCAGGATGAGATTGCAGTCTCAGTAACTGAACGAGTAGTGCATTAACTGATGTTGTTGGTAGATCAGAAGGCTGTATGTTCTATTCCCACACATGGTAGTTAGATCAATTTTTCAGTACTGACACTGCAATGTGCCCAGAATGACTCCTTCTGCCATTTGAATGGAGTTACTTGTATTGGTAACATATCTAATTATGATTGTAGATTATTTTTATAAGACCCATTACTCCTACTACTAATAGAACCGTCTGGGTATCTTTCTTCCACATTGCTCTTGTTTCTGCCTGCAAATCCTGATATTTTATGATTTTTATGTCTCTCTTTATGCAAGACAGTGTAGTCACTGATTTTGTTGATTTCAATGATCAATGCTACTTTTGTCTTCTTTTCATGGATTGCTGTATCCAGTTTTCTTGCATCTTTCCTTTGAACTGTTGGTAACAGATGATCCCATGTAATGTAGGCTTCATCATTTTCTATGATGCTTTGTGGATCATATTTCCAGTGTTTTTCAGCCACTTCACTATCATAATATTTGCACAGTCCTCAATGCAACAGTCTTGCCACATTATTATGCCTTTCAGTGTACAGTTCTTCAGCCATTGGTATGTCACAGCCAGCAACAAGGTGTGCAGCTGTTTCACAAAACCTACATTTGTCTGTTTCTCCCACATGTTCAATGGACTTTATAAACCAATGTGTACATAGTCCACTATCTTAGGCCGCCAATATTAACCTTTCATCTCTTGGTTTGAATTCACTTCTCACCTCTCCTTAACTATTCCTGTGCTCAATCCTAATGAACATGAGGTTCTTCCAGAAGTTTTCTATATTTGCAACTATATTTATGTTTTTTTCCACATTTCTTTCCTTCTCATCTGATCCTTCACCTTATATTCTTTCTTTTGTTTTTTTGGCACATTCAGTTGCTGCCTGGTTTTTATCTACTTGTGGTTTGATTTCCATTCCTGCTTGATGCTGATACAGTATGCTTCTGCTAGACTAAGCAGGGAAGTCATCCTAGATTTATTCTCCTCATGTTTCAAAACTTTCACTACATTTGGGTCTTGTGAGGTCAACAGATATGTGTGCAGTTTCACGGTTGCAGATCTATACATGTAATCAGTTTCAAGGAGGCCCATACCTCCTTCAGAATGGGGAATATATAATCTTGGTATGCACTAAGTTTTATAAATCATTTGATAAGCATGAAGCATCCTTCTTGATTTCCTGTCTAATCTATCCAGTATGTTTTGGGGCCAGTCAAGTTGTTATATTACATGCTCAGAGACTTTGCAGATCTCTGCCATGTTCTATCAGATATTAGGTTAGTTTGGTCCTCTGTAGTTCTATGTTTAATTTAGCATACTACCTTTAATCTTGCAGAGTAGACAGGGCAAGGAGATTTTTAAAACATAGGATGGGCTGAGCTGCCTCTCAGATAGGTACTTCTGTAGCTAACCACTGTGATCTTTATGATAAAGACTGATTTTTTTCCAATACAAGATATATCTTTATGTAGTTGGTCTTGATTTGTATAATTAAAAAAAAAAAAAAGTAATCTCTGTGGTATCCCCAAAGTCTCAGATGACCCACTAAACAAGTGCCAGACCCATGGGCTGAAGCTCAGTGCCAAGAAATGTATAATTATCCCCTTTGGGAAAAAACATGTGCCCATAAATTACCACATAGGTGGCAGTACACTAAACACCAAAAGTATGATAAGAGACTTAGGTACACAGTTGGACAGTGGTCTCACCTTCGATAACCACATCGCCACAACAGTCAGGAAATCCTTCTATGTGGCACACCTCATCACTAATGGCTTTTCATCCAGAAAAAAGGAGGTCACTGTCCCACTGTACTTCTTCTTCATTAGACCCACTATAGAATACAATGCCCCATTTGGTATGTATCTCTCAAGATATTTGCAACAACTGGAAAGGCCACAGAAATAGCTCACTAAAAGAATCACAAGCCTAAAGCAGATGCCCTATGCTGACCATCTAAAAAAACTCCAGCTATACTCTTGTCACATATCATCTGCTCAGAGATGATCTCTGCTTAACATACAAGGCCATGTCAAATCCAGAGCTGTTAGACATGCTATACTTAAATAAATCCCAAACCCTCAGAGCCACACGCTCCAGGGATCTAAACCTTGTCATCACAATGAACAAAACATGCTGGAGGGATAGGTTACTGACCCAGAGACTCCTCAGACTCTGGAATAGACAGCCCATACATGTCGAGCAGCGCATGTATTTGGCACTCTTCAAAAAGAACCTTGACAATTGGATGGGAGATAGGAAATTCACTCCGGGGATCGGGGATCACATCAGTAGCCCTGCTAGACAGGGGTCCAGGAAAGTAAATATTTGTGGGAAGCAATAGCTAGGGAATCGTTATGGCTAGGCTTGTATAGGCCTTAGGGCCGATAGCCTAGTACCTACCTGTGAACCTATGAACCTATAGTGGGTCCAAAAACAAAACAGTGCAAGAAACTTCTCTGTGTGGAAGATTTTCAATTCATATATATCTAGTTAATCACTGTGTATTAATAAGATCAGATAATGATAGTAGAAATAGCAAAGTTAAACTCATCCTAAGTCAAAAAACAATAAAAATATATTTTGAAATATTATACAGAATTACTAAGTCTTCAAAAGTAATCCAAGCAGGGTAGACAGTCTGTTTCCAGTCAAAAATCCTTTATTAAGCACACAGATAAGTGGTCCAAGTAAACAAAAATAACAGAATAATAGTTTCATCGCAAACTATATATATATATATATATATATATATATATATATATATATACTTTTATCGGGTATGAGAGTAGTTTATTGTGCTGTGAAACACAGTGTATTGGTATACATATTAATAAGTTTGCATCCCTTCCCCATCAGTGTGGCATTCAAGTTGGTCCTGCCTTATTTAGTAGCTGTCATAATATTATAACCATTATGCACTTTAAATAAAATGAACAATGATGTGGTACCTCTTATTAACCAGATTATTAAGTCTGTAATTTTATCCAAGACAATATACTACATGATTGAAAATATTTAAAATTTAGACCATTTGGCAATAAAAAAATATATACATATACATTTTGCATGCAAAAAAATCCGTTATGCAAGCCATATTCTATTTCCATAACCTATTGTTAACAAAGATCACTTTCATCCTTCTAGATTTCTTCAGATCTGTGTACAAGAACCCTAAAACACCATCTACAAAAAATATTATTGTATAATTAGCTAGTATTGTTATTAAACATTATTTCAAATATAGTGGAAAAAATAAGAAAAAAGTGTGATGATAGAAACAAAGTATACACTTCTATTAAAATTATTTACCATAGTATTCAAAACCAACTGGAAAAATAAAATAAAATAAGTCATGTAAACAATGTGGCGCCTTTCTAAGTTCCATTACACATTTAAGTGAACAGTAATAGTTTAGTCCAGGCTTCCTGAAAGAGTTCAGCTTTAATTGCCATATGAGTTCACCTTTTTCCAGCATATTCAGGATTTCTCCTTCAAGATCACCCATGTCTATGCGATCTATTATCTGGAACGTAAAACCTGTGTGTCTTTTATGCAGAGCAAGGTGTTTGGCTAGTGCTTTATTTTCACATCTTGAGATTTCTAAAAATGGTAGATGTTAACCTACCATCCCTTGCTCCATTTCTTTTCAATAAAATATCTATACCCAAAGTTTATAAAAAGCAGACTAACCCAACTTTTAGACTGATAGTGGCAGCTAGAGGCTCTAAGACTGAACCCTTGGCAGCTTATATTGATAGGCATTCTAAATCAGTGTTAAAAATGCCCCCCACATACTGAGAGATTTGTTGCATAGTTTGGATGTATTAAGAGATGTCAAAACCTTTGCAAAATATGTCTTTGTTACAGTGGATGTAATACATTTATTTTTCGTCATACTCCATGATATCGGTTTGGACTATTTTCATAAAAGTTTGAAGAGTGCGAATAATTTGAATAATAGTAAGGTCAACCTTTTGGCTGACCTCATGGACTTAATATTGAGTAATCATTTTTTATTTTTTGAGGGGGAGTACTTCCGTCAAGTAGCAGGGGTAGCAATGGGTGCTAAATGTGCCCCTGTTTTTGCTAATTTAGTTTTACTTGAATGGGAGAAAATATTTGTGTTTCCATCCCCTTATATGTCCAGAATGAGATTGTATTTATTGGATGACATACTTATTTTGTGGTCAGGCAAGGTGGAAGAAATTGTAGAATTTATGGATTTTTTGAATGGTACCACCACTCCTTTTCATTTACTTATAAGTACCATGAGGAGCAGATGGATTTTTTAGATATTTTATTGAAAATAAATGGAGAGAGGGATGGCAGGTTAACATCTACCATTTTTAGAAAAGAAACCTGTTCCAACATGCTACCACATTATGATAATTGTCATCCTCCACATAAAAAAAAAGTGTTGTCAAAGGGCAGATGGTTAGGTTATTGAGACTAACCAGTAAAGATGAAGATTTTAAAGAAGAGATGTCCATTCTTATTGGAATGTTTAAGAAAAGGGGTTATCCTATGAATATGTTGTTGAAAGGTGGGAAATAAATAGTAAGCGATCAATAACATTTGCCCCTCTTTAGAGGAAACAGGGGAATTAAGACACATCAAATGACCCATTTACAGTGATGTGATGATTATTCAGTACAATAAAGATACCCTCCACTTAGTTGTTAAATTACAAAAAAATCTGGCACTGAAGTTTTGATGGTGAATTGAAAAAGAAATTAGGGCCGAAACCTAAGGTTGGATATAGCAGGGGAAAAAACTTTAAAAATATTTTTGAGTTCCATGAGAGAAGGAGTAATGAGCATTATACGTCCATAATGCACAAAGTGGGGCTTGCAGTTATTATAAGTTTATAAACGATGGATCTTATATCTCCGTGGAAGGTTACAAAAGGACTCTCCAGTGTCCGAGGTGCTGTAATTGCAACACCAAAAATGTGGTTTATGTGGCTACTTGTACAGCGTGCCCAGGATTTTATGTAAGAAAACCACACAGAGACTAAGAGATAGAATAGCCGAACATATGAGGGATATTAAAAGTAAAAATATCTTGCAGTGGTGTATATACACATAGTACTATGTGTATTAGTTTTAAGAGATTTTTATTTTTTATAATTGATAAGGTGGAGTATAATGAAAGGGGTGGGAATATGAAATTGGAAGTTGAGGCCAAAGAGACAAAGTGGCAGCTTAGATTAAATGCTAAAAAGGAGCCAGGTTTAAATGATAGAATTTCTATTGCAGCACTGCTTAAACAGAGGTCAATGACGGTATGATGAAAATGTTAAATAATTGTCATTTCTTGTTCTGGTTCGTAAGTTGAGAGATTTGTAATCATTATTTTTTATTCATTATTTTTCATACTGAGGTCAGTAAAGCACTTTTGAATGTGCTGGTGCTTTAAATAAGTAGATATAGGTTTCAATGATGTAATTGGGTGTCATTAATTGTTTAATTTATTTTTGTATAAAATGAAGAGTTTTTAATTAGTTGGTTACTCTGATGATGCCCTTTTGTGAGTAGGGTGAAAGTGCTCACTCACTTGAATATATTTCTCTAATAAAGTGAAGCTCTGTTTAACCACTGGTGTGGTTATTTTATTTATCTTAATAAAACAGTTTCATAGATTTTGTCAAATAGGACTTTCCATGTGGTCAGTCAACAATGAATACTAATTTCATACATCATTGTAATAACTGCCAGTCTCAATATGTGATTTGTCTTGCTCTATACATTTGTTGAATTTTCGGTACTTACGTATTATCGCAACCAGATTTCCGCACTGCCATAATTTTGTATGTGTGTGCGGAAACAGGTTGCTTAATCTATAAAGGGGACTGTGAAGAAGAAAACATTACTCTGTCAATGTGGGGATGAGCCACAAAGAGGAGAAAGGGTGCGAGTTTGTACCTCTTTGCAACTGAAACTACACAGTGGTGCTCCGCTTTGCAGTGCCTGCATTTGTCAAGACAATGTGAGCTACTGGAAAGGCGAGTCACCAAATACACCCTGCGACAATAGGAGATTGTAAATATGTCGAGGTCAAGGATTGCTGCTTTTCTTAGGTTAGGTAAAGTGCTGAGTTACACAAACTCCAGTAAATAATTTCAGTTAAGGTGCTAACAAAGTGTCCCCATGGCCATACTTTACAAATACAGATAAACTCAAAATCACTTTCATGATTACACACAATAAGAACTCTTCCCAAAACATCTTATTGCCGGACAATGCGCTTCTTCCTGTACTTTGTGGTTGTTAGCAGTTTTTTTTTTTTTTAATTTGACCTGAAGATGTCTTTAGAAATAGTACCCCCCCAAAAAAAAAAAAGTGACCAAAACCATCATTACAGGGTCTGCCTTTGCCTTTTCTGAAGGCTTCCTTTCACACAGTCAAAAGAATCCATTCGTCAGAACAGCAGCAGGCATTCTAATTCAAGCGTGCGTGTGTAAGGCACTCTGAAAACAGGAAGCGGGTTTCCTCAAATGTTTGTCTTCCCCTTCACAGACCCTGTAATGCAAAACTAGTCCACAACAAATAAAAAACAGACCATAAATACCACCTTACAGTGGTTTGTGGTCTTGTTTGTACAGAAGTATTCTAAATTTGCAACTGCGAAAATCTGGTTGCAATAATACGTAAGTGCCGAATTTTCTAAATCAACAAGACAGATTTTTTTTGAAAGAGACTCGTATAACTTTTAGGGGATGTCAAGGATGCCAAATAAAGTAATATCCGATACAAACATTTGTCTTTGCACAAAACTGGCTTTAGAATCTCTTTCTTAGGATCTTGGGAGTGTATTATAGGAGAAGATGGGGGATGTAGCATTGAATTAGGTGTGCGAAAATTTATGGATTTACATTTTAACTACCTTCACATCTTAGTGATACCTCTGAGACAACACCTCTTTTGAGATATAATGCATTATGTTGGCAGTCTGTTTGTAATACTTTACTCTTTTTTCTGTACTTTGCTGCTCTGTAGTGGTCATCTGTCAATAATGTTTTGAATAACTGGTAGAAGTGAGCTATTGCCACTTTAACATGAACTTTATAAACTGCCACATTTTTAAGAGTCAACTTCAGAATTAACTTTCATAAGAATATAGGATAAACTTTTTTTTTTTTTTTACAAAATTTGCCTTTTAAAAAAATGCCTCGTTAGATTTCATTACCTATAGTGATGTCAAGACTGCTAAAAATAGAGGAAGAAAGATGAACTGTTTAAATTAGACCCATGATAAAGATAAAACTGATAGAGCTGTAATGCAAGTTATCCTGATATGTCTTATGGTGCTTCTGTCCTTTAACTTGACCTTACAAAGATATGTGCTCCTTTATTGGTTGCATGTTCGAATCAATAAAAGGTATCAGATCATCCCTGAGATTTCCACACCAACACAGCCTTACCATGTCTACTCTGCCAAACAAGGGGCTGCTAAATCTATTCATGGAGGAAACTGAATTAAGGGGTGAGCATGTCATAGGTTTATGTGCATATTATTATTATTCAATATTTAATTCTATGCCACCATATTGGGCTCAGCATGCAAGCTAAAATGCCAGTTTCTCTGAAAATGCTGCACAATAACCCAAATCACCCCCTTGAATTAATTTTTAACTTCATAGTTTCATAGTTTAGTACTAGGCTATCTGCCCTGGGGCATTTGCAAGCCTAGCCCAAGAGATGTGGCTTTCGCCACCCCATGTAGTGGTACTAAGGTGTATAGAATAAATTTAGAATACTGTGCCTTTGTCTAGTAGTGACACATTGAAGGCCCCCTTACTTATTAAAATTAGCTTACTGTGCCTCTGTCAAGTAGCGACACAGGGGTGATTCCCGGGGTAAACCTACGATCTCCCATCCACTCATCAAGATTTCTCTTGAAGAGAGTCAGTGAGGGGCTCTGCCTAACATGGACTGGGATTTTGTTCCAGAGTATGGGAAGCCTCTGAGTTATGAATCTGTCCCTCCAGCATGTTCTATTCATGTTTGTACTGAGGTTTAAATCTTTGGCTCTCATGGTTCTTATGGATTTAGATTTTTTGAGGTGGAGCATGTCCATCAATTCCTGGTTGGACATGACCTTGTACGTCAGGCACAGATCACCTCTGAGCAGGCAGTATGCTACTGAATAGAGCTGGAGTTTCTTTAGCCTGGCAGCATATGACATATGTTGGAGACTCTTGATCCTCTTGGTGAGGTACTTCTGGGGTCTCTCTAGCTGTTGTAAGTGCCGGATGAGGTACATACCAAATGGGGCATTGTACTCAAACATGGGCCTGATAAGGGAGGAGTACAGGGGCACGATGACCTCCTTTGTTCTGGATGTGAACCCCTTCATGATAAGATGGGCAAGGTGGAAAGTCTTTCTAACCGCTCCTCCACGGAAACTTCAAATTATAGACCAATTGCAATACTGTCCCCAATAGCAAAAATAATGGAAAGATGTGCTCACAAGCAACTCCTACACTATCTCACCCTAAACAATCTTTTGTCCAAAACTCAACATGTTTTTCGCCCCCATCATAGTACAACCACTGCCCTCCTTTCCTTTGTCGACTCAGTCAACAGCAACCGCAACAACAAACTAATTACTTCTGCTCTATTTCTGGATTTGTCAAAAGCCTTTGACATGGTCAATCACCAACTGTTACTCCATACCCTCGAAAACCTTCTCGATAACTCAGTCCTAAACTGGTTTAATGCTTACCTCTCTGGTAGACAACAAGCAGTTCAGTGGCAAAGCAAGCTATCTCACCTGCTACCTAACACAATAGGAGTTCCCCAAGGCTCTATACTTGGTCCCCTTCTTTTCTCCGCATTCATAAATGATCTCCATTCAGTCATCCCCAAAGCCACCTGCATTCAATATGCAGATGACTCTACGCTGATCTGCTCTGATCTTTCTCTCCACAATCTCCAGGAAGTCACCCAACACTGCTTCACTGCAGTGGAAAAATGGTTCACCGAACGGAAACTTATCCTAAACCCAATAAAAACTAAGCTACTACTAATTTTCCCCACCTCAGCCACTTCATTAGGGCAACACCCTCCACTCTCTAATAATATGACCTTCCACGTTCAGTCCACTAATGGCACCATCATTGAGCCTGTCACCAATACCAAACTACTAGGTGTCACTATTGACCACAAGCTCAAATTTGACATGCACATCAGTCAAACCATAAAGACAGTTAACAAGAAACTTGGTTCCATGTACAGAATTAAGAACTTTCTTACTCCCAATACCAAACTATCCATTGCACGCACTCACCTTCTCTCCACCCTATTGTATGCCTCTCCGGTACTTTCCTTCCTCAAAAAAAACGAGCTTAACAAACTCTCTGTAGCTTATAACCATATTGCCAAATTTGTAACAGGAGAACCGTACCGTACTCATCACTGCCTTAACCTAAGAAAACTTGACTGGTTAGACCTCCCCAATCTTCTCAAGCTTAACCAACTTACTGAAGCATTTAAAATAATTAAGGAACCAGATAAAACCCCCTCACTGAACAAACTTTTGATCCCCTACTCCAATCTAAATAGCCTTTGTTCTTCAAATAGTGTCCTGGTACAAACAACGAAATCTAATAATTCGGGTGGTGATGCTCTTTATGCCAATTCCATTGGAAAGCTATGGAATTCCCTTCCAAATAACCTAAGACTAGCTACCTCTCTCAGCCAATTCAAAACTAATCTCAAATTATTCTTTAACGCTCATTGGCTATGTCCTTGTACTAAACCGGACTAATCCTAAAGTCCCCTATTCTCCCTCATGCCATTCCCTTAATGGCCTCTCTCTTCTCTTCTTTCTCTAGATCCCTACAATTTGTATCTTCTCCTGAATATTGCTTTTAATGAATCCATAGTTGTGGTAATTGCATATCATTGAATAGTCAATTTTATTTGTATGTCTAATTTGTGTCTCGTACTATTATGCTACCAAAAATTTATTCTGTATGTAAGTCAATGTGTTGTTTAGTTTATTGTGGAGCTTTTCTCCCGGGGCCTCTGCTGAAAATGGATATGTATCCAGTTGGACTAGCCCGGTAAACAAATGTAAAATAAATAAAATAAAATAATAAATAAACTTTGGCAACGTGGGTGTCAAATGAGAGGTCACTATCAACTTGGGTCCCCAGGTCTCTGATTACTTTTTCGGTACTCAGTGGGTTACTGTCTATGTGATAATTTGTGGGTACTTTGTTTTTCCCAAAGGGGATGACTATACATTTCTTGGCATTCAGTTTAAGGCTATGATTCCGGCACCATTTGTCCGTTTCGGTGAGGCCTTTCTGTAGGATGTATGTGTCAGCTGGTGTATCGATTATGGCACCTAGTTTGCAGTCATCTGCGAACTTTGTCAGCCACAACCCTCCCATGTTTTCTTTCACATCTGCGAAGTAAATGCTGAACAAGAGGGGTCCCAGGACAGAGCCCTGTGGGACACCACTTGTGACTGGCTTTGAGTCTGACATGGCACCCACAATCTTGACTTTATGGGTTCTGTTCTTTAGCCAGTTTGCAACCCATCTTGTGACATATGGATTTACATTTAAGCTGTTTAGCTTATCTATGATCCCCGAGTGGGGTATTGTGTCGAAGGCTTTAGCCAAGTCCAGGTAGGCTGTATGGACTGCCTTGCCCTCATCAATGGCTCTAGTGACTGTTTCGAAAAAGTCAACCAGGTTCAAAAGGCAGGATCTGCCCTTTACAAAGCCGAACTGGGTGGAATCAAGTGTCTGTAAGTCCCCAATGTCGTTGTTTATGAGTTCCATAATAATTCTTTCCATAGCTTTGCAAACCAGGCTTGTCAAGCTTATGGGGCGGTAGTTCCCAGGGTCTGTAGTGGAGCCTCCCTTGTGGAGTGGGACCACTGTTGCTGTACGCCAGTGTTCAGGTACATATCCTGTAGTAAGGCTAAGGTTAAATAACATTTTTATATGCGGGTTTAGCTCCTCTTGGAGTTCACGTATCATGCAGCCGGGGATACCATCGGGTCCCATAGATGCTGTGTTTTTTGCTTTGCTGAGGGTGGTTCTCACCTGGACATCAGAGATGACAGGGAGGGTACATTCAGCTGGGATGAGTATTTCTTCTTTTGGAGGTGAGGGAGGGGAGAAATTTGCACTGAACCTGTCTGCCAGAATGTTGGCAATATTTGTGGGTTCGGTAAATTTTTTGTCGTTGTGTACTAACTCTGAGCATATCTGAGGGTTTCCGCCCAGGTTTCTAACATAACTGAAGAATGCCTTGTGGTTATCTTTAGTGTCCTTGTCGATTTTTCTCTCAAAGTTGGCCTTGGATGTTTTTATGAGAGAACGTAGCTTTCTACTAGTGCTGATCAGAGATGCCTTCCCTTTATGGGATTTTGCTCTGTCTTGCAGTAGCTTCCTTCTTTGTTATACAATTTGTTTATGGCTGGGGTCCACCAGACAGGACACTTTCCTTTGGTGGAGAGGGTCTTGGTTTTATTTGGGATTGCACGATCCATGCATTCTTGGAGATGTCCATAGAAAGCATTTGTGTAGGATTCAGCATTGTGGGATGTGGTTTCCATTGGCCCTGTGGGCTTAAATGATACCATCTCAGTCTTGAGAAGTGTAAAGTCGGCTTTTGAGAAGTTTCTCACTGTAGTCTTTTGTGCTGGGGGTGGGGGTGGTAAATGTATATCCAGGGTGATTAGTTTGTGGTCAGATCTCACCAGTGAGGGGAATATTTCCGGTGTGGAGCATTTTGTCCCCATGTTTGTGATGATCAGGTCTAGTATATTATCCCAACACAACACCTCCACTCCTTCAAAGCACCAAAATCACTGGATATTCAAAACAGGAACACAATCACTGTAGGTTTGAAAAGTTCTTTTAATTCTGGTACCTCGGCCTTCACCTTCTCCTGGAATACATTTTGCTAAGTCAAACACCACCCTTTTTATATCATGCTTAATTGAATTATTAGTGCACCATCCCATTTGCCCTATTTAATTGCCTTCATTGTTAATGCAATCATATAACCTGCATCTAAGAACAATGTTTTTTAACTAAGAACAATGTTTTTTAACTTCATATGAATACATTTATAAAAATATCTTTGCTTCCATTCATATACATAGCTTTAATATTTTTAAATAAATATTTATACAAAAAACACTACTATGAATCATCACATTTATAAATATTTAAATTGACTTTCAATAAGCATCAATGCTCTCTGAGAAATATGTGGAAAAAAAATGAGTTTAAATTTAAATTTCCATATTTAACCCATTAGGAAACAAGGTTTTATAGTTGAGAATAAACCTAGATTCCAAAAAGATTGGAAAGTCCGGTAGGGAAACATTTCTGTGAGGTACATGGGGGGGTCCCAGAGGGATTTGTATTTTGTGTGTTGGGTAGACCTAATACACTTGGTAATGAGGATGTGTTTCGTGAAAGATTGCTACAAATGGAATCTAGGCTTATTCTCAACTATAAAACCTTGTTTCCTAATGGGTTAAATATGGAAATTTAAATTTAAACTCATTTTTTTTCCACATATTTCTCAGAGAGCATTGATGCTTATTGAAAATCAATTTATACAATTTAAATATTTATAAATGTGATGTGATCGAGGGGGTGGTACAGTCCTTCTGTGGACCCGACTCATGTTCTCACATGGACTTTTACAGAGGTGAGAGCTATAACATTGTGAATATCTCGGATTTAAATATTTCCGAGTATGCAAAACAAGTTCTGTTTAAAGGTACAAAGTTTGTACCTGTATGTTTCCCTACTTTGGCTGATGTGTCTTTAGAAATCAGACAGTTTTGTAGGAAATTGCATTTAAAGGAGTTTTTTTTCCTATAAAGATTGTATTCCTAATGTTGATAATGTGGAAGGAAATGGGATCGATGTTGAAAATTTAAATTTAGATTGTTCAGATAATTCTTTGTTAAATATGACTTTGCATGAAAATGAGTTAGTAGACATTCATGCACAGGATGAATTGTGTGAAAATGAAAGGGGTTTTGTATTTAACACTGGTTATGGAAGGTTGACAGTGCCCAAAGTACCTTATAAAAGTGAATTTATGCCACCTAGAAAAAATGCTGTAATCAATGTGTTTGAAAAAACATTGTTAAAAACCATTGAAGATGAACATAAAAAATTTCGGGGAAGAAAGAAAACATACAATTTAAGTAAGAATGAATGGAAGGCTTTGTCAGATTTAAAGGAGGCGAACAAACAGTATGTATTTACTCAGGCGGACAAGGGAGGGAACTGGGTGATCCTTCCAAGGGAAAAATGCAATTCCATAGCATTGGATCTATTGATGGATACAGATATATATTTAGAATTGTCTTGTAACTCTCTGAAGGAATATAATTCACAACTACTGGAACTTCTCGAAAGGGGTGAGAGGTTAGGTTTCCTGTCTCCTGCTGATGTTAGGAAATTGTATGTGAAAAATCCCAAGGGTGCCAGATTTTTTATCATTCCCAAAATACACAAGGACATCAGGAACCCACCAGGACGTCCCATAGTTTCAGGAAAAGGAGGCTATTTGCGGAATGTTGGAATATTCTTGGATTCCTTATTGAAAGATTATTTGGAAAGGGTACAATCTCATGTGAAAAATACCAATGAAGTGTGCACTATAGTTAGGGACACCAAATGGGAAGATGACTATTATTAAAAGGATGCCAAATCTTTATACACTAGTATTAATAGGCATCACGGTTTAAAGGCAGTGGAAAAAATGTTGGGAGATGGACCGAAAACATATTTCATTCTCAATTTATTGGAATTTTGCCTGACACACAATTGTTTCGAATTCGAAGGGAGATATTTTTTGCAAAAAGAGGGCACAGCTATGGGGGCAGCCTTTGCGCCCTCATATGCTATTTTGTTTATGGCCCATTTTGAGAATTGCTTTATTTATCCCTCAGCATTTTATAAGAACAAGGTAGTCAAATATGTCAGATTTATTGATGATTTGCTGTTTTTGTGTAAGGGCAATTCTGAGGATTTTGGGAATTTTGTTTCAGAGATTAAGGAGAATTCTTGGGGGTTAGATTTTACATACTCCATTGGGGGAAAAAGTATTCAATACTTGGATGTGGAAATTTATTTGAGCATTGATAATAAGATACAACATAAACCATTCCACAAAACAACAGCAGCAGAGAATTTCTTACATGCATCCAGTATGCATAGTGATTCTCTGCTCAAGTCTCTACCATTGGGTGAATTCAAACGTATAGGCATGCACACTTCAGAGAGCAACATGATTTCCAGTGAATTCAATAAGGTTGAGGAAAAAATGAGAGGGAGGGGATATTCCCAAGCTAGCATCAAAATGGCCAGAAATAAGGTAGAAGGTGAGTTAGGATTGGGTCAACAATTGGACAATAGGAGCAGATCTTGCTATGCTAGAAATGAAGATTTGGGTTCCCGTTTTCGTGATTTGGGGGATACCAGGTCTGGTGACAATATGTTTTTTGTAACTAGATATTCACAATTCTCAGAGGCATTAAGGGAGGCAGTGCTGAGATTTTGGCCCATCATCAGTCAAGATGATAGATTAGGGAAACTGTTTCCACCAAGAGTTACCTTTTCTTACAGTAGATACTCCAATTTGAAGGAAATTCTGAGTTTCAGAAAGAATAGTACATCCAGAAAAAATATTAGAAAGGGAACATTTAGATGTGGAAATTGCAAGATTTGTAGTCGGGTAAAAAATTTGGATGGCATTAGAATTAATGATGTCACATATAGGGCCCTTGAATACTACGATTGCAATTCCACAGGGGTAGTGTATATTATAGGATGTGGATGTGTGCAACAGAAATGGTACATAGGACAAACAACCAGGAAGGTGAAGCTCAGGATCCTTGAACATTTAGGTGATATAAAACACAAAAGATTGGAAAGTCCGGTAGGGAAACATTTTTGTGAGGTACATGGGGGGGTCCCAGAGGGATTTGTATTTTGTGTGTTGGGTAGACCTAATACACTTGGTAATGAGGATGTGTTTCGTGAAAGATTGCTACAAATGAATCTAGGTTTATTCTCAACTATAAAACCTTGTTTCCTAATGGGTTAAATATGGAAATTTAAATTTAAACTCATTTTTTTTCCACATATTTCTCAGAGAGCATTGATGCTTATTGAAAATCAATTTATACAATTTAAATATTTATAAATGGATGATTTGTAGTAGTGTTTTTTGTATAAGTATTTATTTAAAAATATTAAAGCTATCTATATGAATGGAAGCAAAGATATTTTTATAAATGTATTCATATGAAGTTAAAAAACATTGTTCTTAGTTAAAAAACATTGTTCTTAGATGCAAGTTATATGGTTGCATTAACAATGAAGGCAATTAAATTAAGGCAAATGGGATGGTGCACTAATAATTCAATTAAACATGATATAAAAAGGGTGGTGTTTGACTTAGCAAAATGTATTCCAGGAGAAGGCGAAGGCCGAGGTACCAGAATTAAAAGAACTTTTCAAACCTACAGTGATTGTGTTCCTGTTTTGTATATCTAGTATATTATCCCCCCTTGTGGGAGAGGTGACTAGCTGTTCCATTGCATTTGAGTTTATGAATTCCAGGAACCTTTGGGCTAAGGTGTTAGGGCTTATAATATATTTTAACTGTGATACTTTATGCTACACTAGTAATTAGTGAGATCAGTTATGGGTTGGTCTACTAGTCACAAGCACCTCTTTTCAGGTGTGATTTAGAAGCACTGTCTGGTTAAGTGACTGACTCAGCATCACTTACTTTGTAAGTGATGATTAAATAAGTAAAACCCAGGCTTACAAATGAAACTGAGTCACAGCTCACAATCCTACCCCTCTTAGAAGAGTTGTCAGACAGTGGTAGTGTGTACTAAAATGTAACGTGAACCCATATTCCTCTTCACCAGTCATACAGATGGGTTGATATAGAGACTGCAATGGAGCACCTGCCATACATTCTCAAATCAACAATAAGGCACTCTGGTATGCTAAAGAGAGGGCACCTGTGAATCACCAAATTCAGATGATATTTAAATGATGAGATCTATATGATGGATGCCATGAGCACTCAGTTAAGTTACTATTACAAATAAGTATGTTATATAATGTGGGAAAGTTTGTTTGTTTGTGTCTTTCAGCTTTTCACGGTTAGGGGTCGCCACAGCGGAACTCAGGTCCGCTAATGATTGGCAGTAGATTTTTACATGCCGAGTTGCCAGCCCTGACGCACAGCCTTCAACGAAGGTATGCCCATTCACGCATGTCTCCACACAGAAGACGCTCTAGCTGAGAATCGAACAGGACGTTTTACTGTGAGGTGACAACGCTACCGCAGCACATAATGTGGGAAAGTGCTTTAAGTAAAAGATGGTAGAATATAAACTCAAAAACAGGTGTAATTGGGGCAAACCTGCAGAATTTCAAGCAGTTTAATAAATGTTTAGACCAAAAATGCCTCCTATTTTTCCACCCAGTATGAAGGAATATAAAATGACAAAGTACCAGCAGAGTTAGCTTCCATGAACCAATTAAAATACATGAAAAAAAGTATTCTAAAGTTAAAGAATTGGATGGGACCTATACTAGTTATAGATGTTGGTCTAGCCTTATGTATAGGACTAGAGCAGTGAGTCAGTACTGTACAGCAAAAGTAAGCTGGATGTACAACAATGTAAAGAAGTTGCACTAAGATCGCTGGAAAAAATAAGCAACATTTACTGTTATTGTTTTCATTTTCATAAATTTCCTTTTCATGCCTCAGTCTTGCTAAAAATACTGAATGCAGACCTAATGTAGTGGATTTTTTGATGTGATATAGAAATATTTAAAACTATATAGTTAATGGAGCACCTTAGCAGTATTTCAGTCAACTAAAATGGCAAATAAGCTATGTTTGCTTCTGTTTTGTGTTCATGACAATACATGCATACGTTTTCATTTAAAATCTTTAATGTATTGCTGACAAATGGCAGTTTTCAGAAAAAACAGACTTTAGCAACAATAATTTGCCTAGTTTTCACAGTCCTTTCTTATCTGAGGCATGCTTCTTTTACATATGCAAAGCAAACATGGAGCAGCTATGTGTCTGCGTTCTTATATTCAGTTGCCATGTAATTTGTTTGTTGGATGTTTGAACAGAGTAGAGGGATTAGCCCATTCTTTGCAAAGTAGCTTTAGATTCAGGCTTGATCCATCTGTGTCAGCTTTCGGTAGCAGTGTAATTTGCATATGGAATGCACATATGGAGTGCACATGGGGCTAAAGTGCATACTGCTACAATAGCCTGAAGTCAGCTTGGCTTCAAGTCACTGGGAATGTGTGTGTGTGTGTGTGTGTGTGTGTGTGTGTGTGTGTGTGTGTGTGTGTGTGTGTGTGTGTGAGATAGATCAAAGTTTGTTACTGAGATTATTTGGTGTACTTTTGCCACTGTGACTATCTCCTTGAAATTAAAGTTCAGCAGTGAGCGCAGCACATATTCAAAATGCTTTATTTTGCAGAAAAGAAGCATGAAAAGAGGATACTAAATGCTGCGTTTACACCATTCATTAAAATAAAAGTGAATGATTAAGGGGCTGGGGTCATTGCAAACTCTCATTGCACTGCGTTAGTATGATAGGTGAAATGACATAGTTTTGAGCAACCTATCTGTCCCTGGAGGAGTGGTTCCAGCCCAGAAGTTAATAGTTTATTGGCCATTTTGGGCTAATTTCTATCTCTTTCATTTCCCTACTATAAAAACCACGTTTTCACAGTTTTGAGCACCGGGCAGTGCCAGTTAGCTACCATTAAATTTTTCCTGGCTCCACTAAGTCTCCTCTTCAGTTTTTCCCTTGAAACTAGTCTAACTCTCAACCTAAGCACTCAAAAAGCATCTTACAGCCCAGCACTTGCTCAGACCTAATAGCAAGCACTAATATACCCTTGACACTGATTGCCCAGCAGGGCAAGTCTCTTTTTTCACCCCTCACCAACCAAGCGACTAAGCAGCTCACTATACTATTCAGGCATGACCAAAGGGCAACTTCAGGTGCACTCTCCAGTCCAGCTGGTGAATCTGGGTATCCTGAGGCAATGTTACAACTGTCTCATGTACACAGACAACCCTCTCCTCCTACCACAAAACACTAACATGTGTGAGAGATGCAATTATACAGCCAAACTGGAAGCTAAGCTGTCTCCACCCAAGACTGGAACAGACAGTCAAGAGGAGAAGGTTAACACTTGCACCACAACTCCAGCCGCACACTGACCTAAAACAGCATTGACAAAAAATACACATAAGTACACAAAATCATACTCAGAGGCTCTAAATAAAAACCTTCAAAAGCATCAGAGACCTCTAAAGTAGACACCCAAACAACCTGCACTTCCCGTCACAAACCAGACAGCACATAAAACACAAAATCCGTGTGCTGCACAATCACAGCCCTTAAGGTGAAATAACATACCTAACACACTAGTAATAGGTGACTCTATAGTCAGGCACACTGACGTCCCACTCACTAGACTGGACAAGCAGAAGGTTACTGTTAGCTGCCTGTCGGGAGCCAGAATCCGCCACATAACACAAGCACTCAGGTCAGTCCAGAACAAGTACAAATATGACTCTGTCATTGTTCATGTTGGTGTGAATGACCTGAGATGCACCTCCCTGGACTACATGAAAAGAGACATGGAAGAGCTCCTGATCATGTAGCCCAGGCTGGTTTGACCCTGACCCTGACTAGCATCCTGCCCTCGCCAAGAATGATACCTCAGTATAAAGAAAAAGTTATCAATTTCAACAATTGGCTAAGCTTCTGGTGTCATTCAAAGGGGATACAATGTCTGTCAGCCTGGGACAACATGCTCGACAAGCCATGTTGCTTCACAAGAGATGGCTTGCACCTGTCACCCCTAGGCTTTTGAATACTGGCCAAGGCTTCTTGCTGCCCCCATAGTGCCTTTTTTAGGCAAGGCTCAAAAGTCAAACCTACCTCCGTAAACAACACAATTAACAAAAAACTGAGGGTTGTGCTACTCAACGCCAGGAGTTTAAATCTCAAAATGCACTCGCTCAAAGCACTCCTCAGTATGGAGAACGTCGACATCTGTGCAGTAACTGAAACCTGGTTCAAGGCTCCAGAGAGCACCCCAGCACTACTGGGCTACAACTCATACCACACGTTTCGGCCATAGAACACGGACCGAAACACAAAAGGAGGGGGTGTATCCATATTCATCAAGGATAACCTACACCTCCAGTTTAGTGGTGCAGCATTATACCTCTGAGATCATCCATGTGCAACTAACATCGGGCAAATCTGCAATGCAAATTGTGGCCTGCTACAGATCACCCTCCATGACCCAGGACCACCACTCCACCTTTCTGGAGACACTGGAAAACATGAAGGTCCTACCAAACACCCTGATATTGGGTGATTTCAATTACCCTACCATTCACTGGGAAAACTACTTGAGTACAAATTCCCAGGCCCAGCGCTTCCTGGAATTCATCAACTCAAACACCCTGGATCAGCTGGTTAACTCCCCTATCAGAGGTGAAAACATATTGGACCTGGTCATCACCAACATGGGCGACAGGTGTTCCACACCGGAAGTCAACCCATCACTGGTTAGATCAGACCATAAACTAATCACTCTGGATGTCCACACCCCACCACCACCCCCAACTAAGGAAACCACAGTAAAAATCTTTTCTAAAGCAAACTTCACCTTACTTAAGACAGAGGTGGTAAGTTTCACAGCCCCCACGCTAAAAGATAACACTGCCCAAGATGCAGAAACCTTTACAAATGCACTGTATGAGTACCTGCAAGGATGCATGGATCGTGCCATACCTAGCAAAACCAAGACTCACTCCTCTAAGAGAAGGAAACCAGTTTGGTGGACCCCTGCCATAAGTAAGCTACACAATAGAAGGAGGAAACTAGTTCAGAAAAAAAGCAAATCCCAAGAAGGAAAGACCTCCCTGATCAGTATCAGTAAGAAACTGAGGTCCCTCATGAAATCATCCAAGGCTAACTTTGAAAGAAAAATAGCCAAGGATTCAGAAGATAACCATAAAATATACTGAACCTACTGATATTGCCAACATCCTGGCAGACAGATTCAGTGCAAACTTCATCCCCCCTCTCACCTCCAAAAGGGTCCACAACAATACCAGAAAAGTGTAGTGTCCCAAAAAATCACAGATGCACAGGTGAAAACAGCCCTTTCAAAAGCCAAAAACACAGCGTCAATGGGACCAGATGGTGTCCCAGGCTATGTCTTGCACAAACTACAGAACAAACTAACCCCCCACCTAAACACGCTGTTCAACCTCAGCCTCTCCACAGGCTACATGGCCATAGAATGGTGCACAGCAATGGTTATTCTACTGTACAAAGGAGGGGCCACAACTGACCCTGGTAACTATCGCCCCATAAGCCTGACTAGCCTGGTCTGTAAGGCTATGGAGCGCATCATCATGGAACTCATTAACAAAGACATTGGGAACCTCCAAAGACTTGACCTGACCCAGTTTGGCTTTGTTAAGGGCAGATCATGCCTACTAAACCTGGTTGACTTCTTCGAGACAGTCACCAAGGTCATAGATGAGGGAAAGGTGGTTCACACAGCCTACCTTGAACTCGTCAAGGCTTTCAACACCATTCCCTACTCAGGTATTACAAAAAAACTCACCAGCCTGAAAATAAACCCCTAGATCACGAGATGGGTTGCCAACTGGCTAACAGACAGAACTCACACCGTAAGAATAGCGGGCTCCAGGTCTGACTCTAAACCAGTCACAAGTGGTGTCCCGCAAGGCTTGGTCCTGGGACCCCTGCTGTTTGGCATATACTTCTCAGAAGTACAGGCAAATACAGAAGGACTATGGCTAACCAAGTTCACTGATGACTGCAAACTGGGAGCCATAATTGACTCTCCAGCTGGCATGGACATCCTCCAAAAGGGCCTTACTGAGACGGACACCTGGTGTCAAAGTCATGGCCTCAAGCTAAATGCCAAAAAATGCATAGTCATCCCGTTTGGGAAAAACAAAACACCCACAAATTACCCCATAGTTGGCAGCCCCCTTAATACAGAAGAGGTAATAAGAGATCTGGGGACTCAGGTAGATAGTAATCTCTCCTTTGACAATCTTATTGCCAAAGTAGTTAGGAAATCCTTCTATGTGGCCCATCTAATTACTAAAGTGTTCGCATCTAGAAATAAAGAGGTTATAGTACCCCTCTACTCGTCACTCATTAGACCCATCATAGAGTACAATGCCCCATTTGGGATGTACCTTACAAGACACTTCCAACAGCTGGAAAGACTACAAAAGTACCTCACCAAGAGGATTACTGGTCTCAAACATATGTCCTATGCAGCCCGACTGAAATAACTCCGGCTGTACTCAATGGCATATCACTTACTCAGAGGTGATCTCTGCCTGACTTACAAAGCCATGTCCAACTCAGAATTGATGGACATACTCCACCTAAAGAAGTCCAAGTCACTGCGAGCCATGCGCTCTAGTGAGCTAAACCTCACCACAACAATAAATAGAACATGCTGGAGGGATAGATTCCTGTCACAGAGACTCCCCATGCTTTGGAACAAAATTCCAAATTACATCAGGCAGAGCCCCTCACTAACACTCTTTAAGAGAAACCTTGACGAATGGATGGGTAACAGAAAATACACCCTTGGGATCACTTCATTGGCTCTGCTTGACAGGATCAGTTAATTAATCAAAGGGGCAGCGAAAGCTGACACACTCTGGCTAGGCTTATAAATGCCCTCGGGCAGATAGCCTAGTACCTACCTATGAACCTATGATAAGCTTTTAAGATATGATAGTGGTACTATCTTGCTATAATTAAGACACCTTTATTTTTATGTTACTCCAAACAGAGTTCACAACTGATGGTAGTTTTTCATTGACAGATGACTGTTGTGACACTGTTTCTCATGGGCAACACTAGTTATGCTCCAGATGGTCATTTAAAACAACCTGTTGGGTGACAAGTATATCATAAAGCATGGCAGTCCAGTGCATATAAGGTGACAAAAATCATTGATAAAGTTCAGAGCTGATTTAAACATTTCTGTTTGTAGCTCATAACTCAATGCATGTGACTAAATGGAAATTGCCATCTTATGTTTTAAGCTTCACTTTTTTTCTGTGTCTGGAATGCTACTTGAGGGCATGCACAGGAAGCTAAACTCCTAATTTCATAATTCATAAAATAATACTATTTTCCCTATCCTGTTACACAAATAAAACATTTATATCTTGGTAAAATACATACTTTTTGATAAATTATATTCAAGTGACTGTTGATATGGCCCAAAGACTTAAGCAGCTGGCATATAAAAATATTACAATATTTGATTTCTGTGTGCTGCAGTGCTTAACTTTTGTTATTAATAGTTAACTTTGTGAAGCAGTTTACATCCCTAACTGTATTTAAAGTTTGTGAGTCTTTATTATTTGTATAGATGTGTACTCTGCATAACTATCATGTGAGAAGTGGATATTTAAACACAATACAAATACAGTATAATATTTTAAATTCCCTATCTCATTGACCTCCTGCCATAAAACTCAAATAATATATGCCTGATGTGCAAATACATCAAACTGAAATGATGCAGCATTTTAAAGCCACACAAAACAGCTTTGTTGGTATATGATTATTGGCCTTTCTGTTGTATTTATTATCACAAACTGATTCTTGCCCCTCTATTTTTTCTGTGTAGAATATGCAGCCTAAAATGTGACAACCGTAACTGAGCTCACAATTTACCAGTGTAACATAAAGTATCACAGTTAAATGCTTACTATTGTATCTAATCAACAAAACGATCACAAAGCCTCATTCAGCTGTATGAATTGATACCTACTTGCATCTCACACCTACCTATATTCACTTAAATTTCTTCAGACATGCAAACTAAACAAAACACTTGGCAGTTTATCACCTCTGTGTTTAAGAATTCCTTACATGAACATTCTAATGTCTAAAACAATACTTTCAGCATGTATGTAACCTCCTTATTATAGTTACATGTTGAATTCACTGATCATTTTCATGCTAATTCTCTCTTGAAACATTCAAGTACCACCTCATACTACAGTACATTCAGCATTCTGAAATGTTGAAAGGTCTCTGACGTAACCCCAGCAATTCTTTACTTTGAAAACTGAAACTTTAAATCAGTTTATGTTTGTTTATCCTGACTCTGCGTATATTTCACTGTGGACACTCCAAAAATCCCTTTGTAGTCTGCACCTTCATTTTAGGTAACGCCATCCAGAAACGGAATAGATCTGAATATAGTATTAACTACTGAATAGCAGAAACATTGATGTACCTTACATCCATTGCTAAACATTGACATCAAAAGTAAATTGATCGCAAAAGGAAAGTGGTAAAGAAAACAAAAAAAAACTACCATCATCTTACAGAAACACTCTGTCTATAGAATGATATTGTCAGGGAAAGAGTTTTTATGAAGGTAATGTGTAGGATTTGGGTTAAGGACAGGGACAGGGTTAGGATTAGCTTACATGATTAAGGGTGGACAAGGGGGCATACATTTACAACCTCGTATTTGCTGCATGTGAAGTTGATATATGGTGACTTGGTATATCAGCTTGGAATGAACCGTTATCCCTAGCCTGTCTATTTCCATTATACTCCAGGTTTATGTCTTGTGGAAACTAATGAAAGTTGGATCCCAGTATTAAAATGTGACACATGAAAGTATTTAATTTTAATTTACATTCGTGAATTCAGTTTTTCAGAGTATCAGCATCCTCAAAAAAAAAAAAAAAAAAATTTACTGTAATATTAGCATCCGGCGCCTCTTGTTCATACCAGATCTGCAGTGCAGAAATAAAGGGAGCCTTGACTACATCCATGGGACCTTGTTCATTAGCAAGAATGCCAACAGTGGTTGGATTTGAGAGTTTAGCATAAACAATCCCCTTCTGAGCCTGGGACTGTGTCCAGCAGTGACAGAGGCTGACAGGCAAATGATGTGGGCTACCAAGCAGTGGGAATGCACTGCATCTGAAGATGGCATGTGGGGAAACGCTAATTTTACCCATATGCAACCTCATTGCTATGCATTTAGTTCTTTTGTTTTTATGCACCCACTACTTTTCTTGTTCATTGTGTTCATTTACTTCTGGCTTTCTAGCTGCATTTCTGTGAAGGTCTCTAATCACTAGTTCTATTTTCCCCATACAAATAATATAAATGTATTCTAATCCAGTTTCATCCCTTATATGTTTTAACTACCCACAGTGAAAACATGTCACTTTTAACACATTTTACTTGAATGTGTTGATTCCCACATTGAAACAATTTCACTCGCCACTATAAAAGTAATGTCTTCTATTTTTACCAATGCATTTTAATGAAGTAATAAGGTGTGTTTGCCTACGACTGACATTTATGTGTGGTAGTACTTCATAGATTCATAGGTTCATAGGTAGATACTAGGCTATCTGCCCTAGGGCATTTATAAGCCTAGCCAGAGTGTATTTGGCTTCCGCCTCCCTATTAGATTAGCCTACTGTGCCTCTGTAAAGTAGGTCACAGAAGGTACCCTTTTAAGATTAGTTTACTGTGCCTCTGTCTAGCAGGGACACAGAAGAGATCCCAGGGGTGAATTTGCGATTTCCCATCCACGAGTCCAGATTTCGCTTGAAGAGGGTCAGCGAGGGGCTATGTCTAACATGAATTGGGATTCTATTCCAGAGTGAGGGGAGCCTCTGGGAAATGAATCTGTCCCTCCAGCATGTCCTATTTATTTTTGTGCTGAGGTTTAGGTCCCTGGAGCGTGTAGCTCTAAGGGACTTGGATTTTTTGAGGTGGAGCATGTCCATTAATTCTGGGTTTGACATGGCTTTGTACGTCAGGCATAGATCGCCTCTGAGTAGGTGGTAAGCAACTGAGTAGAGCTGGAATTTCTTTAGTTGAGCTGCATAGGACATCTGTTTGTAGCCCATGATCCTCTTGGTGAGGTACTTTTGGGGTCTCTCCAGTTGCTGCAGGTGTCGGGTAAGGTACATCCCAAAAGGGGCATTGTATCCAATTATGGGCCTGATGAGTGATGAGTAGAGGGGCACAATGACCTCTCGATCTAGATGTGAACCCTTTCGTGATAAGGTGGGCTATATAGAAGGTCTTTCTAACCACTTTGGCAATGTGATTATCAAAAGAGAGATTACTATCTACATTGGCCCCAAATCTCTAATTACTTCTTCCGCACTTAATGGATTACCACCTATGTGGTAATTTGTGGGCACCTTGTTTTTCCCAAAGGGGATGGCTATGCACTTTTAGCATTTAGCTTGAGGCCGTGGCTCTGGCACCAAGCATCCATCTCTGTGAGCCCTTTTGGAGGATGCTTGTGTCAGCTGGAAATTCGATTATGGCCCCCAGTTTGCAGTCATCTGCGAACTTTGTCAGCCATCATCCCCCCCGTGTTAGCCTGAACCTCAGAGAAGTATATACCAAACAAGAGAGGTCCCAGAACTGAGCCCTGTGGGATGCCACTTGTAACTGGTTTGGATTCGGACATGGCACCTGCGATTCTGACCATGTGGGTTTTATCTCTGAGCCAGTTTGCAACCCATCTTGTGATATAGGGGATGATATTTAAGCTGGTAAGCTTATTTATGATGCCCGAGTGAGGTATTGTGTCAAAGGCTTTTGCGAGTTCCAGGTAGGCTGTGTGGACTACCTTGCCCTCATCTATGGCTTTGGTAACTGTTTCAAAGAAATCAACTAGGTTTAAGAGGCAAGATCTGCCCTTAACAAAGCCGAATTGGGTAGGGTCCAGTGTCTGGAGGCTCCCAATGTCTTTGTTAATGAGTTCCATGATAATACGCTCCATAGCTTTACAGACCAGACTAGTCAGGCTTATGGGGCGATAGTTTCCAGGGTCTGTTGTGGCACCACCTTTGTGAAGTGGGACCACTGTAGCTGTACGCCATTCTTTGAGTACATATCCTGTAGTAAGGCTAAGTTTGAACAGTGACTTAATGTGAGCATTCAGTTCTTCTTGGAGCTCATGTAAGACACAACCTGGGACACCGTCCGGTCCCATAGATGCTGTGCTTTTTTGCTTTGGAGAGGGCAGCTTTCACCTGTGCATCTGTGATGTCAGGGAGGATACATTCAGTTGGGATAGGCATTTGCTCCTTTGGGGGGGGAGGGGGGAGAAGTTTGCGCTGAATCTGTCTGCCAGGATGTTGGCTATGTCTGTAGGTTCAGTATATTTTGTACCATTATGCAACAATTCAGAGCATATCTGGGAGTTTCTGCCCATGTTCCTGATATAACTAAAGAAGGCCTTGTGATTATCTTTAGTGTCTAGGGCAATTTTTCTTTCGAAGCTGGCCTTTGATGATTTTATGAGGGATCAAAGTTTCTTGCTAATACTGATCAGAGATGCCTTCCCTTTTTGCGATTTTGCTCTGTCATGTAGTAGCTTCCTCCTTCTGTTGTATAGCTTATTTATGGCCGGGGTCCACCAGACCGGTCTCCTGTTTTTGGAGGAGTGAGTCTTGGTTTTATTTGGGATAGCACAATCCATGCATTCCTGCAGGTGCTCATAGAATGTTTGTAAAGGATTCTGCGGATTGGGCTGTATTATTCTCTGGCCCAGGGGCTTTGAAGGATTCCACCTCAGTCTTGAGAAGTGCAAAGTTGGCTTTTGAAAAATTCTTTACAGTGATTTCCTTGGCTGGGGGTGGGGATGGGATATGGATGTCCAGGGAAATTTGTTTATGGTCTGATCTTACCAATGAGGGGTTTACTTCTGGTGTGGAACATAGAGTCCCCATGTTGGTGATGACCAGGTCCAATATGTTGTTCCCTCTTGTGGGAGTAGTGACCAGTTGTTCCATTGCATTAGAGTTTATAAATTCAAGGAACCATTGGGCGAGGGAGTTTGGGCTTGAGTAGTTTTCCCAGTCAATGCTTGGGTAGTTGAAGTCACCCAATAACATAGTTTTTGGAGAGACCTTCATATTCTCAGGAATGGCAAGTGGGGTTCCTGTAATAGGGAGGGTGTTCTGTAGCAGGCTACAAACTGAAAGGCAGTTTTGCCTGCTGTTAGTTGCACATGGATGGTTTCCGATGCTTCGTGCAGTGCCACTAACCTGGAGGTGTAGGTATTTTTGATGAATATAGATACTCCCCCTCCTTTTGTGCTTCGGTCTGACTTTTGGGGCCGAAGCGCATGGTATGAGTTATAACCTGGTAGTGCTGGGGTGCTCTCAGGAGTCTTGAACCAGGTTTCTGTTACTGCACAGACATCGATTTTCTCCATAGTGAGGAGAGTCTCGAGTGCGTGCATCTTGAGGTTTAGACTTCTGGTATTGAGTAGCATTACCTTTAGTTTTTTTATCCTTGGGTTGTCTATGGAGGTGGGTTTGTCCTTTGAGCCTTGCCTAAAAAAGGCACTATGGGGGTGGCAAGAGCCTTGGCCAGTATACGAAAGCCTAAGGGTGACAGGTGCAAGTCGTCCCTAGCGAAGCAACGTGGCTTGTCGAGCATGTCATCCCAGGCTGACAGACACTGGATCCCCTTTGAATGACACCAATACTTTAGCCAGTTGTTGAAACTGATCATTTTGTCTTTATACTGTGGCATCAGTCTTGGTGAGGGCAAGATGCTACTCAAGGTCAGGGTCATACTAGCCTGGGCTACATGGTCAGAGAGCTCCTCTATGTCTCTTTTCATGTAGTCCAGGGAAGTACGTTTCAGGTCATTTACACCAGCATGGACAATGACTGAGTCATACTTGTACTTGCTTTGGAGTGACCTGAGTGCTTGCATTATGTGGCGGATCCTGGCACCCGACAGGCAGCTTACAGTGACCTTCTCCTTGTTCAGTCTGGTGAGCGGGACGTCAGTGTGTCGGACAATAGAATCCCCTATAACAAGTGTATTTGGTGTGTTGTTTGGCCTTAAGAGCTGTGACTGTGAGACACACTGATTTTGTGAGATATGTGATTCGTGGGTATTGTTGAGGGGTGGCTGTTGCTTGGATATCTGCTTAGGAGGTCTTTGCTGTTTAGGCAGATTTTTATTTAGAGCCTCCGAGTATGTTTTTGTGTGTTTAAGTGTTGGGTATGCAGATGCAATAGGTCTGTGTGAGACTGGATTTGTGGTGTGGGTGGTTACCTTTTCCTCCTGACTGACTGTGCCAGTCTTGGGTTGAGAGAGCTTTGCCTCCAGTTTGGCTGTGTAACTGCATCTCTCACATGTATTAGAGTTTGTTGGAAGGAGGAGAGGGTTGTGTGTGTACATAAGGCAATTGTAACATTGCCTCAATATTCCCAGATTCACCAGCTGGACTGGAGAGTAACCTTGAAATTGACCCTTGGACATACCAGATTAGTATAGGGAACTGTTTTTTTTACTTATCAGATTAGGGAAGGGAACTGATTTTCCACTTGATCAGGAAGGACCAATCGGGAGCCTAATACTTATGAGAAGTCAAGGAGGGTGTAGTGCTTTATTTAGTTAGTGTTTCCTTATAAGAGCTGAGCAAGTGCAGGCCTTTAGAAAGAGAATAGAGTGATTACTTTGAGAGTTTGAACAGTTCTAAGGGAAAAAGTGAAGAGCAGACTTTGTGGAGCCTGGAATAGTTTAAACCTGTTTAGGCGGCGCTGCTCAGTGCGCAAAACCGCGCAAAACGAGAATTGTAGGGTTTTAAGAGAAAGAGATCAAGGAGTTTAGAATTGACCCAACCCAAAATGGCCAATAAAACTACAGCTTCTAGGTAGTAACCACTCATCCAGGGACAGGCAGGCTGTTCAGTGTTAACCACTCCCACTGGTGAACACAGAGACTTCCCTTTAGCCCAAGCAAGCACTGGCATTCTAGAAACTTCCAAACAGTTCAGAACAGCAAATCTGTAACTGAACTTTCTTAACTTTCAGAAAGTGGGGAAAAAATCAAGATTTTTTTTTTTTTTTTCTTTTTGTTGTAGTTTAAAGGTAGCAGAGATACACAAGCAGCAAAATAATCACAACAGTGCAATAAATGACCCCACACTTGGTCAGTAAACATGACAGAAACCAAACTGTTAGCACTAGGGAGAGTTCTATGTGCTGTCTTATCATAACAATACACCATAATGTACATATAGATACAGACACATACACACACACACACACACACACACACACACACACACACACACACACACACACACTGCATTCATTCAGTTCTAGGCCTAAAACTGGATTTTATAACAACAATAAACACAGTAAATATAAATTTTGCAAGGTTGCATAAACAGCTTAGAATATCTCAATAACCATTCAAGCAACACACACACACACACACACACACACACACACACACACACACACACACACACACACACACACACACACACACACACACACAAACTAGCAGCAGCATTTTCTTCATACAGCTCTATGCATTCATATGAGACTAAGCAGTTATTTCTGTGTTACTGGATTGTTGAGATATTTAGAGAATATATAAATATTATTACAATACAAATAAATACTATATGAATAATATTCAATATCTCTTTATCTGCACTGGACACGTCAAATATCAAAACAATTGTGTTGTGTTTGGTCTCATATAAGCTTTAAGATTAAATCTTCTAATACCTTTTAAGTTCCTTGATTTTGGAATTGTTATGCAAACATGAGCAAGCAAAATCTGATGCCTAGAGGCACTACATGACAATACAGGAATAATGTACAGTATTTTAAAACAATACTAGAAAGCAATATTTGACATTTTAGTACATTTTTCACTGGCATTATATTTTGCATTTTGTAAGGAAAAAAAATAACAGATGGAATATGATGCATATTGTTGCAGGTTTAACTCACGTAAATAATGGCCTATGTCTCGTAGTCTGATCAGTGTTCCCAGCTTAAATGATGGGATACTAACAGTTTCTGTCAAGTACTTATAGAAGGATCACAACAGTCAGTTTTGAACCAATAGGCTCTACATTCCAACTGATGAAGCATTACCCATTAGGGAAGGTCAGAAATCAAAATTCCAAGATACCAAGATACATACATTATATCTATATATATATATATATATATATATATATATATATATATATATATATATATATATATATATATATATAGGTCTACTTCTAAACTTTAAAGTTTCCAGACTTTGAATTTCTAATGGAGATCGCTGTACAGAGCGGAACAGTATATTTACAATTTTCCTCGCTGCAGTGCGATATTGGAGTTGGTATATTTAATTAATTAAAAAACATAAAAAAAAAACATTAAAAAAAGATTTTTTATTGTTTACATTTCGAAGTTTAAAACGTCAATGTTTTGGTCTCGACCATAAGAAGTTCATAGTTCTGAAACTTTGAAGTTTTGAAGTAGATATATATATATATATATATATATATATATATATATATATAGTTTCAATTCGTAATACTGAAATATCAAAACACTGAAAATGAGAAAACTCCAGAATATGGAAGCTCAAAATACTGAAAATCAAAATCCTGAAAATTCAAAATCCTGAGTGTCAAAATACTGAAACCAGATAAGATACATATACTGACAGTAAACAACAAAAACCTAATTACATTCCTTCAAATATACCACTTAATTAAAAGTAAAAATGAACACTTAAAACTTAGTGTAGTGACGTGCAGTCTTGGATTTGATATATTTAAGTAGCAGGGGGTGTGGGGGGTGCAGGGGGGCTTGCCCCCCTGCTTATACTTGGTGGAAAGTAATATGATTTATCTTGTTTAAACTCAGTATATGTATGCTGTGAGTTGTCAGTACTTTGAGATGAACCTAGTACTACATTGAGCTGTTGCAGAGGGCCAATGAAATACCAATTCATTTTTAAATGTGTGGAAAAACTTATGGAATATGATATACCAAAAAAACAGCAGAATAACTAAATGTAGTTTTAGATGGCAGTGTGAATAAAAGTGCTTCTACTGTACTTTGCCCTCACACATAAACTTTACTTTTGGAAAAAGAAGTAAAGCGCTTCTTTGAACAAGCCGTTCCCAAGAAAATATAAAAAAAATGAAGACTAACAATGATTTAAATGGAAGAATGTCCATGCAAATTTTACATCTGCCTGTTGCTATTAAACTCAAGAAAGGAGACTGAAAATACAGTAATACATATAAAACAATAATGCAGCATGACAGACATCTTACTTTAGCTTATCCTAACTTTTATTAAATGTTTAATCTTTGTGATAAAAAAGAAGCAACTTCAGCACTTGGAATAATTTTCCCTTTATTAACTGCACTATAGCCCTCACTATAAGCTCTGTAATAAATGCTCACTGTTTTTCTTCCTTACACAGAGTCCCATCTAAGGAAGATTGGAAAATGCATTCCATTAAAGGCACTTCTTCAGATGTCTAGATCCAGTATGACTGTGACCAAGGTAACATTGCAAATGATGGCTGTAACTTTTATGGGACTTCACATTGTTTATCATGTGTAGGGAACCAACGTACTCCTTTCTTCCTTTACCATGGTGCTGTGTACACTGTCTGAGGTAAACACAGGGTCTATTCCTCTAACTGCAACCTAATATTTGGCCTTTTCAGTTTTTTCCTCACTTCCTAATTTTTAACTTTTGATCAGCTTGTTGCCACACACACTTATTTTTTTAGATTAAAACATGCTAATTTTCATTCTGTGCAATTTATTAAAGACATTAGTTTAGTTCTGTGTATAAATTAATTCTCCTTCCTGTTTAAGTTACAGCCATCTATCATTCTTGGTTAGCTTCAAGAGTAAATGAGGTTTGGTAACAAACCAAGTTATCCTGGGACATCTTCAAAAGGGGTTAGCCTGTTATATTAATGGGAGTTAAGGGGGTTGGGGAGGTGAAAGGGTTAAATGGAGGGAGGGATGATTGGGTGGAAATGAGATAAGGGTGGGAAGGGGCTTAAGGGGTTTAGACAAGTGTAGGTGGGTGAGTAATCACATTTCGGCATGAACTTGCTAAGGCAAGGTACGCCCCTGACGACCTGGGTAGTCTGGGAGGTAGGCCTTTGAAATTAGGAGGTAAGTTGGTAGATTAGCCAAATCATGGAGGGTGCATTTCAAATGTATTCAGGGACTTCTGTAGGATTGAGCATATTTTATTAATTTAAGATTATTGATGGGTTTGCTTGGAGGGAGTTCGTTTATTAACTTGTCCGGGGTTGTTTGCTAGGCTTGGTAGCACTGGAACTGGTGTTCGTTCGTTGGTGGCATCAGGTTGAAAGAAGATTTTTTTTCTTTGTTGGTTGGACCGTGCGGGGGTTGAATGCGAGCATTGGGGGTTGAGGCGGTGATGTTCGCGGGTTTGCTGACAACTCGCTCTGCAAACACAAAGGTTACTTATCCCACTACAGGTGAAGTGTTGTACTAAGGAACACATTCATTCTGTATTATTGACAACATTAGGCTGGTTGCCAGGAAACCTCTGAACACACAATGTCTTTTTCTGATATTGTGTTTTCTTCACAACATTCAGCGGCACATGCAACTCACAGAACTGCATCACAGAATATTTTGGTACATTGCCAGTAAATGGTGTATTGAACAGTTTGGTCATACACTGCACTTTGGTCATTTGTACTTCAAAAAAAAAAAAAAACATAATTTTCATGAGACCATCATGAACTCTGTAATCACTCTCAAAAGACTGAAGCAGTGTTATCAAGTGCTAGATGTAATTATAAATAAGATGTGTTGGTTCGCTGGCTTGCGGCAGGCGTCTTTACAGAGCATGCGCAGTTGTGGCCTTTGGGGGGTTGACCATTGCTTCTGAAGCGGGCATGATCGGATGCCACCATGTTACTTCTGTTAACTGTAAAAAAAAAAAAAAAAAATTTTGCAGTTACAGATTGGCATAGTAACACATTTCAGCTTATTCACAGCTAGTTCCTTTACAATAGTTTAACTGCATCGATTCACACAAGGTGATTTGTCCTCTATTTAGTTCTACAGAGTTGTTTTGATATTGGGAACGACTGCTTTGTTTTCACTGTTTGAGTAGAGATCGGTTCACATTGGAAAGCTGCTTTCATTAGTGGTTTTCAACCATTAACCCCTTTGCATACCTTCATATAGCTATAATTTGTTATGATTCTGCAGCGGGTCTAGCAAGCTGTCTTGCTTTGTGGGCCAGGCCAGCTGCACATGTTGGGATATCAAAAAAAAAAAAAAAGAGAAGGTTTCGGGCAAGCCCTTATGGCTGCATGCCCGTCTGCTCGATGGCTTCTCTCGTTCGGCTCTAGCGGTTGGCAGAGTGGTGTGGCTATTGGCGTGTTCGCGGCTGCAGTCAGCCTTGTTTTGTTAAAAAAAAAAAAAAAAAAAAGCAAAAGGGAGACTCTCAGGGGTACAGGATAGCACAGAGTTGGCGGATTTACCGATATAAAATATCGGCATGAACATTGTGCTGTATCAGTGATACAGCTTGTAGGATATTTAGCAAACTCCCCAATATACCAGTCTTTTGTTTTTGGATGCAGACCTGCTTTGCTTTTCTTTCCTTCGCTCTTGACAACGTTGCTCCAACGCACTTCCAATGCAGGTATGGGTGCAAATTCTATGGTGAAGATGGGTTGAGCCAGTATGGCCAGTTCTTCACATATTATTTGATTTACTTATTTTATTTATTTGACATTTGTTTACTGGGGTGGTCTGACTGGGTCTACAGAAACCATTTGCAGTAGAGGTCTTGAGAAGAAAGCTCTGCATATAGTGCCATACAAATATAACCCAGTACAATACAAATACAGTATAGTCCAGTACAATACCAGTGACATTAGAAATATTATACAAAATAAGTTGAAAGAACATAAACCATGATACAACATATTACAATATATACTACACACCTAGACAATTCTATAAGTTAAAACATTATATACAGTAATAGTCACACTCACCGTATGCATAAGTTATGAGTAGATAGTGTCCAAAGTACTATGTAGATAGTGCAGTGTATGACATTGACTGTTGTAGTACATGGAAAAATAGAAGGTTGGTTTCAGTTAGGAAATAATAGCCTGGAAGGGGGTGATGCAGAAAGATAGTGGGGAGTTAGGAATAGAGGCATTTCATTTTGAGCAGTAGTGTCAGAGTATGGTATACAAACAGAGAAGGAGTTAGGAGACCCTTATGATCTTCAGACAGAGGGAGTGAAATGTGACGGAAGAGAAGGATGACGTTAATTTGGAAGTGGGGGAAGCTCTTAGCATTAGGCAGGAGTTAAGAGTGTGCTGGATCATACGGTAGCATTCCAGGAGTGTGGGTGTATTACTGTGAGGATGTTGGTGGAGATGTAAGTGCATGTCTGCAGGGGCTTGAGCGAGGCTGTATGAAATGGTGTGTTCAGGAAGGTGTCTATGACTGGGGTTATGGAAAGAGTATAGATTTTGGATGTGTGTGCCATACTGAATATCCATGCTACCATAATCTGTTCTATTAACCTTTTAAATTTATAAGAGGAATATTTAAAATATTACCTGACTATTTTGTAAGCTGCTAGTCAGCTATTATTAGGTTTGATGCATGGTGTTCGTTGGACTACATATTATGCTGGTTAGAGTGCCTCATGTAGAGATGAGGGTTACAAGCTAGGCAGAGGGTTTTACAATATAAGTTAGCTTGGCTTATACAGGATGCTAGTTGATGTGACCTGAAATCGCAGGGTTACCCTGGTTGTGGACATTGATAGGTCACTTCAGGGGTGGGGTTTAATTTTAACTTGACTGATAGTTGGGTATTCGAAGCATAGGTTCAGTGATGGCTGATTTGTCATAGATGTGAGTAGCGGTGGTACATTCCTTCTCGGGTTGGCAGGATAGGTTGTCCTTGAAGATGTCTTGTACTGGCTTTATGTACTTTGGATGATTTACTGTTCTTTTTCCTGCCAGATGGCAGTGTATCGAGTACCATTCGGGTGATATACACTGAATTCGCAGATTAAGGAAGCAGTGCGGGCGACGAGGTTATGCATGTTGAGCTCAAATGGGCATCGGTACTGAGTGAAGTAAGTGGATTTCTAAGTTGTTGAGTTTTGGTAGTGGATTTACACTGCTAGGCAGAGAAGGACAGGCATTTGAGTTTGTGACCTCAAGGTTAATTGACTGTACAATCTATTAACCATTCAGTAGGTTAGATCTATATTTGAAACTTGTCCCTGCTTTAAGGTCTTTGCATTCAATACTAAAAGGGAGCACAGTGAGTGGCCATTGATAAGAGTTTGGGTTTCTACAGTGGGATGGATGAGGTTACAGGTGCGGCATTTTATTTAGTGCTCATAAAGGCAGTCAAGGTGGACGGGGCTTAGGTAGGTGGAAGGGAGTTACAACACTGTTAGTATTATAAGAAGTTATTAGGTTACTGGCTTGGGGGTGATTACAAGCTAGACAAGTTCTGCTCTTAATTTTGTGGATGGCTTATCATTCTTGTTCAAGGGGGCTGGTTCCATACTTTGGTGCACAGTTTGACAAACACTGGATAGGGGTGGCAGAGGTCCTTGGCAGTGCCTCCATGTTAATTATTGGTATGTGTGCACAAAAAATGTACTGTTTTCTTTTCTTTGCAGATTGCAGAAGGGCAGAAGGCATCATGTGGTGGCTTGAAAAAGGGGATCTGAACATGGAAGTGTTAGGATGGCTGTTCTTGCCTCTGGAGTGGGGCATAATGTTGGTTGGAGTAATTACCTTAGTAAGGCATGTCAGAGCTCCGGGTTCAATTAGTGCAAGTGAAGATGTAGATAGGGGGAAACTATTGGGGACAATTTATGGGGAGTGTAGGGATCCCATGGGGATGGGTAGAGTTACGGCATGCAGAGAAGCACAGGAACTTAGTAGGTAAAAATGTTATGGCTCTTGCAGGAGAGTAAGCCAACCCTTGGTTTTTGGAGTTTAGAACCTTAGGGCGATTGTATATTTTCATCCAGTTGTTTGAACCGCATTTGGGGAAGGGCCAATGGAGGTATTGACAGGTGTTGGAATTTGTTTCTAATGGGTGTTATTTTGGGGTAACAAATTTGTTCATTGAGTAGCTAGTGTTAAAGGTACATACCAGGTTAAGGCTTTAGAGTAGCATAAGGATCATTTTACTTGTGGTTTGGGTGGATTTTGTGGTTAGGGTTTTGAAGCAGGGTGGTTAGGTGGCTGTGCTGGGGTAATTTTGAAATTGGGGCACTGTTAAAGGGGAGTTAGAAGGTTCTGAAGGAAGCTTGGTCGTAGGATATGGCAGTGATAGGCCAGGTCTTACTTACAGTGGTATAGGGTGGGAGAGTTCAGGTGAAAGGCCAGAGGCAAACAGGCGATAAGAATGGTTTGGTAATCAGTGAATTGGCGGTGTTTATGGCTGGGCATGTAGAGTACATCTTTGCTGAGCATAGGCAAGTTTTCAGGAACTAGGTTGAGGGGTGCTAGTTTTGACATCTAAGGTTAGGACATTAAAGTTTTGGAGTTAGACCATTCCCCACGCTAATTAAGTTGGTGCACATCCAGAACTGGATAGTTGGTGGCTTAAGGTGATATGCTACAGTTGACAGGGTATGGGGTGTGAGACTTGATATTAGTTTTCACTGGGTGTTGATTGGTCAGCAAAGGCGAGTTTCGGTCATGAGGTGCTGTGTTTGTATATGGCCATCTGGAGGGATGGTAGGATTGCTCTTAGACTTTATTCTCTATGGCTGGATAAGATGGTAGGCAATTGCCCTCATGTGGTTTCATGTGGCTTTGGGTAATGTTTGGATGTCAGCTACAGTAGGCAATGTCTTGGGCCTCACTACAAGTTAACACTGTTAGTGGGAATGAGGAAGGCCTTGGTTAATATACAGAAGTAAGCGCAGGTATTGTTATTTAGTATGGCAAAAGGATCATTGCTTTAACATTTAATCAAGTGGTGATTTTGGTGTGGATACAGACAGGTTTTGGGGGCTGCTGATAAGGATCTGGTTGGGGTTTTGAAAAAATAGATGCACCGAATGAGGTTTGACTGAACCACTCATCTCTTTATGGGTGGTTAGGTTAACAGTCTGGTAGGAGTGAGGGGGAAAAGCCTGGTTAGGCTGGTTGGTGGAGAAGAGGGACAGGCTTGCCCTCTTCTGTTCCCTCTGTGGTGTGTGGAGGTTTATTCCTAGGATTTGTGGAAAGGAAATGAGTAGCTGGAAGTTTGCTGAATAGGTAAGCAAACGGAGGTAAGGATGCTGCTTATTTGGTTGGTAATTTGATGATTGGTTTATGAAGTGAGATGGGACGCTGCTTCATAAGTAAAGAAAGCGAGCAAAGGTATGGATGCTGCTTACTGGGCAGGATGAACAGGTACGCTGTCTTGATTAATATTACAAGGAGGTTTAAGTAAGTGAGTAAAAGTACGGAAACTGCTTACTGGGCAGGATGAGCAGGTACGCTATCCTGATTAACATTACAAGGAGGTTTATGCTGTGTTTAGAATCAACTATACTATGTCCAATTGTAAATAAAATTGGTAATCGAAGTTATGGAAGTTTAATAAAGGTCGTCAAATGTCATTCAGTGTGATGTGTTTATTGAAGGGGACTGGGACAAATGAGGTTTGGTAACAAACCAAGTTGTCCTGGGACATCTACAGAAGGGGTTAGGCTGTTATATTAATGGGAGTTAAATGGGTTGGGGAAGTGGAAGGGTTAAATGGAGGGAGGGATGATTGGGAGGAAATGAGATAAGGGTGGGGAGGGGCTTAAGGGGTTTAGGCAAGTGTAGCTGGGTAAGTAATAGCATTTTGGCGTGAACTTGCTACCCTCCCTCCCATTTTGTTGGCAGTTTGGTGGGTATTTTGGTTATGATAGTTGGGGTAGGTGGAGAAGATGGACAGGCTTGCCCTCTTCTGTTCCCCCTCCGGTGTGTGGAGGTTTATTCCAAGGATTTGTGGAAAGGAAATGAGCAGCTGGAAGTTTGCTGAATAGGTAAGCAAATGGAGGTAAGGATGCTGCTTATTTGGTTGGTAATTTGATGAATGGTTTATGAAGTGAGATGGGACGCTGCTTCATAAGTAAAGTAAGTGAGCAAAGGTATAGATGCTGCTTACTGGGCAGGATGAGCAGGTACGCTGTCCTGATTAACATTACAAGGAGGTTTATGCTGTGTTTAGAATCAACTATACTATGTTTAGTTGTAAATAAAACTGGTAATCAAAGTTATGGAAGTTTAATAAAGGTCGTCAAATGTCATCCAGTGTGATGTGTTTATTGAAGGGGACCGGGACAACCCTAGTTTGACATCAGGATATGTTTTGTGTAATGTCTTTCTTCAGGTATGGTTGTCAGTGTGGTTTTAACATGTCAAGTGAGCATGTGATAGACCATGCTGTATGAGACATTGTCTACTGTAGATGAGCTGTTTTCAGTTATGCAATATGTCACACGCGCATTTAGCCTGAATTAGCATGTTCTATGTTTGGAGTAAAAATTAACAATTTGACTGTATATAAAAATACAGATTAGTAGACAGAAAGAGGGTTTTCATAGGGCTCTGCAATACTGGGTTTTGAAGCTTGAAAACAAAAGGAGAGATAGGGTTATAGTTAGCTATAAAGTTACTTTTGGCATATGATTGAAAAAAAACAGGGTGTACAGTTAACAAGATGGGGAATCTGAAAGTGTAGGAATGTGCAAGAGAAAAACATGAAAAAGAAAACATGCATGTTTGTATAACACATTTGGAACAAATTATGTTAGGATGAATAGTAACAACAGAAGTAACTTTAAGAAAATAGATAATGTCAAATAACCTTTTGCAGATTTGTCACTATCTCCTGTAAATAAGATACAGTAACACTGCAGTCTATTATTTATGTACTGATTTTTTGCTGTATTGCAAATTGACTAGTTGAAAAGGCTGAAGCAGTTCAGTGTACTGCATTCTTTTAATTTTCTGTATAATAAATGTATTTAACTCTTTTACCTTTCTTGACTAACAGAATGGATAGCAATACTCAGGCAAAATCAGTAATTATCTCCAACCCAGAAGGAACTTGCCAGTTATTAGATATTTTTTCTTGACAAGAACATGTGGTCATACAGAGACTAAAGATGTTCATTTTGCTGAGAAGAATGGAGGCAACGACTGAGTATGTGGTTAGTTGTATGACTCTCATTAAATCCAAAATCATTTCTGTTGTAAGAAATTTTGAAACAAGGGACAGGCATTAATAAGAAGTAGACATGTTATTCTCAAAAGTTGTGGCTGAAATTATCGGTGCACATTTAAAAGAATTGCCTAGAGAAGGTGATTTGTATAAAGCAAAATGTGAGCAAAATAGTAAGGGAATTATATGGCATTGAGAACTAAGAGGGAAGGCAGACTGATAACATTGCTTTAATTAAGCCATGCAGGAGGTGTGCCTGTAAGTATATTGAGAAGAATTGTCCAGTTTTTAACAAATACCACAGAATCTGTGCTGTACAAGGAGGTTAGGCTTAAATGTGTAAAGGCAGAACAAGTTTGTTTAAATCACTCTGCAAGCTGTTGAACAGAAATATTAAATGAACAGCACCAACAAACAGTTCGGACTGTTACCACTCAAAAATGCTATTATTAATTTCACAAATTTTGATAAAAATGAAATCCACAAAATTTGAAAACACAGGGACAAAGGAAACCCTGCTAGATAAACGTATCTTCTGTACACTTAGTTAAAATGCACAAAAAGTAGACAAAAGAATAAGCTTCTTCATCTCACTGCATATCATTGCTGGAGCATTCCTGTGTCCTGACAGAGTGCTCTTCAAACTGGGTGTTTTTCCCCCCTCCCCCTATTTCTCTGTGTCTTAAGTTGGTATAACTGGTTTTACATCCTGTGTGTTATCTGACTATCTCAAGGATTACTTGCATAAAATTAGACCCTCTTAGTAACAGCCTGCATATCATTGCTGGAGCCTTACTGTGTTCTGACAGAGTGCTCTTCAAACTATCTGGAGATATACAGAGCTGAGTATATTTTTCTGGCACTTCAGAGTTGTGTACTGGTAATTGTTGTTTGACTAATTTTATATAATTGCGGGCTGACTTCAGAGTTGTGCTCTGTTATTTTTGCTTCACTGTATAGTTTTTCAGATCTCTGCTGAAGGTGTTGGTTTTCCCCTACCCACCTTCCCTATTCCTTGTTGTTTAAATTTGGAGGCTTTTGTAGTTGCCCACCCCCACTGTAGATTTGATCTGGGACACTCCCCCCAGTCCCAGTCCCATCTCTTTGCTTCATTCTACCTAATAAACTCCTTCTGCACTTTTTAGTCATTTGTACTTTAATTGCATGTTTTAAACTGTTTGGTCTAACATTGCTACATACTCAAGTGTGCTAGCTTGCACTGCATTTGAATTGTTTTTACTGCTGTTTTAGCTACTTTTCTGTATATATATATATATAAAATACCTTTCCTGTAACTAATGTAATCCAGATTCAGATTTGCTATATCCAGGACTATATGTAAGCTTCTGAGCCCCCCCCCCCAAGCTTTCTATGTTGGAGGGAAACCTTCTAGCTTATCAGTGGAAGTGGTAAGCACTAGGTAACCTATCTACCACATAAGGAGTGGTTCTGGCCCAGACATTGTAGTTACTGGCTGTTTGGACAGTTTTTTCATCTCTCTCAACTTTCTGTTTAAAAGCCCACATTTGTACTTGTTTCCCCCTTTCCTGTAACTAGTTTAGTCCAGATACAGATCCTTAGTTTTAGCACTTGAATTTGCTTATTTGTGATCAGCACTTGTTCAGAACTTGTAAGCACTAAATAACCTACTAATTATTACAGCACTCAACCTTCCTCATTACCTAGAGGAAAACAGTTTTGGTACTTACTTTCCTCACTTGCTTAGAGAAAAACAGCTCTTGTACTCACTTTCCTCACTTATCTAGAGGAAAATAGTTTTTTATTCGGGCATGTCCAACGGTCAGCTCCCAGTGTTCTCTCCTGTCTATCTGATGAATCTGGGCATCTTGTGGCAATGTAGAAATTGCCTCATACACAGACAGCCCTCTCCTCCTACCACCCAACACTACAACCTGTGAGAGATGCACTTATCTAGCCAAACTGGAGGTAAAGCTCTCTCCAATCAACTTGACAGTCAAGAGGAGAAGGTGAACACTTGCACCACACTACACTCATCACATAGTCTCACTAAATCTACACCACCAAGATCCACACATAGAAACACAAAAACATTCGTGGAGGCTCTCAATAATAAACTGCTCAAGCAACAGAGACCTCCAAAGCAGAAATGCAAGCAACCTCCACCCCCAACACAACCCAAATGACACACAGCCCGCAGACTCAGTGTGCCTTCTTAAGTGGATGTTTGTTGAAACTGCCTTCTTAAGTGGATGCTTGTTGAAACTGTCTTCTTAAGTGGATGTTTGTTGAACTAATTAACTACCATGTGATCAGATGCTTAAGTATTTAAACTTTTCAGTCACACTACTTTTTATCTTGAGAAAGCCAGGTATTTGCCTGGCGAAAGCGCTTGATTTATTGACCTGTTTGTTGTCCAATAAAGCTGCACTTTGTGCTTTTTGGTTCGGTTCTTCCTGTCTGTGGATTATCTTTTATCTTATGTGCCACTCAACCACAGCCAATAAGGCAAAACAACGTACCCAACATACTAGTCATAGGTGACTCTATAGTCAGGCACACTGATGTCCCACTCACCAGGCTAAACAAGGAGAAGGTTACTGTCAGCTGCCTGTTGGGTGCCAGGATCCGCCACATAACCCACGCACTCATGTCACTCCACAACAAGTACAAATATGAGTCTGTCATTGTCCATGTTGGTATGAACGACCTGAGACGTACCTCCCTGGACTACATGAAAAGAAACATGGAAGAGCTCTCCGATCTTGTTGCACAGGCAGGTATAACCCTAGCCCTGGGTAGCATTCTGCCATCACCCAGAATGATGCCGCAGTACAAGGATAAAATGATCGACTTCAACAATTGGCTAAGCTTCTGGTGCCATTCTAAAGGGATCCAGTATCTGTCTGCCTGGGATGACATGGTCGACAGACCATGATGCTTTGCCAGAGATGGCCTGCACCTGTCTCCCCTGGGATTCTGGATACTGGCTAAGGTTCTTGCCGACCCTATAGTACCTTTTTTAGGCAAGGTTCAAATGACAAATTCACCACCATAACAGAAAGAGACAAGCAAAAACTGAGGGTGATGCTACTCAATGCTAGAAGTCTAAATCTCAAAATGCGCTCACTCGAGGCACTCCTTAAAATGGAGAACATCGATATCTTTGCAGAGACCTGGTTCAAGGCTCCATAGATCACCCCTGCACTACCAGGCTATAACTCATGCTACACTTTTAGGACATGAAACCTGGACTGGAACATCAAAGGTGGAGGTGTGTCCATATTCATTAAGGGGATCCACACCTCCAGGCTAGTTGCTCAGCATAATGCAGCCGAGGTTATTCAAGTGCAACTAACTCTGGGCAAAACTGCAATCCAAATTGTAGCTTGCTACAGATCACCCACCATGCCCCAGGATTCCCACTCCTCTTTTCTTGATGTACTGGAAAATATTAGGGTTCAACCAAACACCCTAATAATGGGCGATTTCAACTACCCCACCATTAACTGGGAAAACTACTCATGTACCAACTCCTTCACTCAACGCTTTCTGGAATTCATAAACTCCAATGCCCTGGAACAACTTATCCACACCCCCACTGGGACAACAATATCCTAGATCTAGTCATTACCAACATGAGTGACCGGTGTTCCACACCTGAAGTCAACACCTCATTGGTCTGATCCGACCATAAGCTAATTACCCTAGATATCCACATCCTGCCCCCACCCCCCATTAAGGAAACCATGGTAAAAAATGTCTCCAAAGCCAACTTCATGCTTCTTAAGACAGAAGTGGTGAACTTCAAGACCCCCATGCAGATGGACAATACAGTTATGACTACTGAATCCTATACAATTGCACTTTATAAGCACTTACATGAGTGCATGGATCGTGCTATCCCAAACAGAACCAAGATGCTATCCCCCAAAAAAGGAAGCCAATGTGGTGGTCTCCTGCCATAAACAAACTGTACAACAGAAGGAAGAAACTGTTGCAAAAGAGAGTAAAATCCCATGAGTGGAGGAGCTCCCTGGTCAGCCTCAGTAAGAAGCTGCGATCCCTGATAAAATCCTCCAAAGCTAGTTATGAAAACAAAATCACCACTGATTCTAAAGACAACCACAAAGCATTCTATAGCTATGTCAAGAATCTCAATGGCAACACTCAGATCTGCTCTGAGTTACAGAACAATGGCACTAAATATACAGACCCAACTGATATTGCCAACATCCTGGCAGATAGGTTCAGTGCTAACTTTACCCCCCTCTCACCCCCTAAAGAGCCCATCTCTATACTGGAAGAATACAAAGTTCCTGTAATCACAGCTACACAGGTAAAAACCACACTCTCCAAAGCCACACAGCATCCTTGGGACCAGACAACATCCCAGGCTGCGTTCTACATGAACTACAGAACGAACTGGCACCCCACCTAAATACCATGTTCAATCATAGCCTCACCTCAGGCTTTGTGCCTGCTGAATGGTGCACAGCGACGGTTATCCCACTCCACAAGGGGGGAGCCACCACGGACCCTGGGAATTACTGCCCCATTAGCCTGCCGAGCCTGGTGTGCAAGGCCATAGAACGTATCATCATGGAACTTATAAACAAAGACATTGGTAATCTCCAAACTCTGGACCCCACCCAGTTCAGGTTTGTAAAAGGCAGATCATGTCTCCTAAACCTTATAGACTTCTTTGAAGCAGTCACCAAAGCCGGAGACAAGGGTAAGGTGGTTCACACAGCCTATCTGGATCTTGCCAAGGCTTTCAACACCATCCCCCACTCTGGAATTATAGATACTCCTATATAAACTCACTAAACTAGGTGTAAATCCCTATGTCACAAGATGGGTTGTCAACTGGCTCACTGACAGGACCCACACTGTGAAAGTAGCAGACTCCAAATCCGACCAGTGACAAGTGGAGTACCACAGGGTTCAGTCCTGGGTCCTCTCCTGTTTGGTATCTACTTCTCTGAAGTACAGGCTAACACAGAAGGTCTTTGGCTAACGAAGTTCGCAGATGACTGCAAACTAAGAGCCATAACTGAAACTCCTAATGATGTGGACATCCTACAAAAGGGCCTCACTGAGACAGATGCCTGGTGTCAAAGCCATGGCCTCAAGCTCATCACCAAAAAGTGCATTGTCATCCCCTTTGGTAAAAACTCTGTACCCATGAAATACAACATAGGTGGTAGTATACTTAACACTGAAAGTGTGATAAGAGACCTTGGGACACAGGTGGACAGTTGTCTCTCCTTTGATAATCACATCGACATAATAGTCAGGAAATCCCTCTACATGGCACACCTCATCACAAAAGGTTTCTCATCCAGAAAAAAAAGAGGTCATTGTTCCCCCTCTACTCATCAGTCATTAGACCCATTATAGAGTACAATGCCCCTTTTGGTATGTACCTCACAAGACATCTACAACAACTGGAAAGGCCGCAGAAATACCTCACAAACAGTATTACCAGCCTCAAACAGATGCCCTATGCAGACCGTCTCAAAAAACTCCAGCTTTACTCCGTCGCATATCGCCTACTCAGAGCTGATCTCTGCCTAACATACAAAGCTATGTCAGACCCAGAGCTGTTGGACATGCTCCACCTAAAGAAATCCCAATCCGTCCGAGCTACACACTATAGGGACCTAAACCTTGTCACCACAATAAACAGAACATGCCGGAAGGATAGATTCCTGTCCCAGAGACTTCCCATACTGTGGAATAAACTACCTATCTATATCAAACAAAGATCCTCATTAGCACTCTTCAAGAAAAATCTTGATGATTGGATGGGAAATAGGAAATTCACCCTGGAGATCACCTCTGTGGTTCTGCTCGACAGTGGCACAGGAAAATAATTTTCTTGGGTGGCAAACGCCAGGGAACCTTTTTGGCTGGGCTTGTATAGGCCCCAGGGCCGATAGCCTAGTACCTACCTGTGAACCTATGAACATATGAACTGAATGTAATTAAGGACAGAGATTTCTTCAGACTAAAAATTGTAGTAAAATACTAGTGGATAAAAACACTTGATTGTCATGTGACAATCACATGATTCACCATTTAAAGGTTCTCTGATTTTTTTCAGTGATGTTTAAAATTCACTGCTGAATTTAATCTATGTCCATTATTGGCATCTAATGTATTTGCCATTTGTTTTCAAGGTATTCCAAATAATTTTTTTAGCTGCTGTGAAACTGGATGACCCAAAACCTCCAGCAACGGCTGTTTTTAGATGTGCTTCTTCTGGGGTCAGATGGGTGCCAAAACAGTCACTTTATTTACAAGATGAGATAGTGAGATCAAAGTCAGAGAATGATTAATGTCATTAAAAGGGTACTGTTCGATGAACATAACTGTGGAAGGTCAGCATTTACAGCAATTTATATGCTTGCCTCAGATGTTCAGACGTTTTGAAAGCAAGGTGAATAGTAATAAATAACCTCAATTACAGGGGATATTATTTAGTTTACTATCTGCCTGTCCTAGCTCAATGGGCTTGTATTCTTCACACAGTGATACAAAGCATCATGGGATAGCGAGGAATGTAATTATAAGTTCTCCACACAGTGATACAAAGTATTATGGGATAGCAAAGAATGTAATTATAACTTCTTCACCCAGTGATGTAGAGCATTATGGGATAATGACGATGGTAGTTATAACTAGATATCACACCTTCATAGAAATGTGAAAACAGATGACTGGTTAGGGTAAAAATATAACATGTAAAAAAAGTTATTCAAGTGTGAGAAATTTAGAAAAAAAATGATTTGACTGTTGAGCAAGATGCTGTAACAAGTAATGGAGTTATTTGTCATAGTGGATTTTATTCAAGGTTTACACAGTGTCATTCATAGATGGACATTGCAGAAAAAAAATTACAATGACAGTGATTAGATACACGGTTTACCTTAAGCAAGCTCATCCAAATCAAGGATGAATGTTGTTCTTCCCAGAAATATGACACCTTTTTCGACCTACATCAAACAAGAAAGGACATCTAAGATTAATGACTTTATAGAAACCATTTTAGGAATGATGAAAGAGGGCATATGTCAAGATAGTGTTAGGTTTATAAGAAGGAATATTTGAATCTCTCAGTCAATGCATACAAATAAAAATTAATAAAGTAATTTGTGTCTTGCAAATAGGTGAGAGATATAAGTAATGGAAAACATTTTTATGACAGAGAAATGAGATAATATCCAGACCTATCATTAGACTATTACTTACATTTGAAAACTGAGACATCAAAGCAGGTGGTATATCGATGGTAAAATTACAAACACATGGAGATGAACCAACAGAAATAAAAGGAAAATTAATGCAGCAACTCAAATGGGATTGCATAGTAAGTAGGGACTGCCATAACTTACCCATTATTATAGAATATAAGGAAAAGATGACATTTTACTGTGTGACTCGAAAATAAGCTGAGTAAATAAGGCATGATACAATGATTTAAGCAAAAGCAATGCTTAAGGAATGAGTACTTGGTAGGCTCAGAAGAAAGACCCAGTGTTTGATAATATGTGAAGCTACTGCAAAGACAATTTGCCAGGTGTGAAGAACGTGGGATAATTACATGAAGGGCTAGTTGCTCTTATAAAACATACATTAGAGGTTATGCCTTTAGCTCAAACAGCTGAAAGGGAACATATGTGTCTGGAAAAAAAATAAAACATTAAAGAATTCTTTCAATGGTCAGTAATGAATACAGAGAGAGAATTCACTCTAAGTCACATAAGCCATGTCAGTAGGCAGCCCAGATAAAAATCAGTCTTGTTACCACTTTAACCATTTGTAGTGGTGAATATGGATATCATAAGACCAATGATTCCACTGACCAGGTGATACATATTTAAGTTTTAATGGAATATAACATGCATTTCCAGAAGCTGGTCCATGAGAAATATCTCATCTAAGAACATTACACAAGAGGTTGAGTCTATTAGTCATTTAGGCATATCAGAGAGCATACTAACTGACCAACTACCTACTTTGGCATCTAGACTTCTTTATAAGTTGACCTTGGTATTAGGAGTTGAGGGTAGAGTTATATTTCCCTAACACCTTCCGTTTGGTAGCCTAGTAAAATGGTTCACCAAAATGTTAAAAATAATAAAGAAGTAATTACTGAAGGAAAGAGGGAAGTGGGAAATTTTGTAGCGCTTATATTTGTGTTTAGAGAAGTAGCAGAAAAACCAACAACTTTTGTGCGTTATATTTATCATTTGTTAAGAGCCCATGACATCTTGAAAACAAGACATGAACATAACCAAACCTGTACCATACCTTGTTTTCAGTAAAATATTTTTAAGGATATCACATGGCACCATTTTAAAGACAAGGTCCAAAAGTACGTTGAAGAAACATCACATAATTAACTTAAAGCTTAGATAAGTAGGTATACTACTCCTTGTAGGCGGCAACGTTCTGTTATAATTATCAAATAAAAATGACAAACAATTCAACAAATATCAGGACCCTTTTTGGGTGGTATTGCAGGACTCCCTATTATAGATGTGTGAGAGCCACCTCTGTGAGTCCCACAAGTATGAAAAAGTGCAATTACCTTAAAAAATTTAAAGTTTGATGTCCACTGTTATTTGCACCCCCTTATTTCTGCTGCTTAAATGTATGACCTCTGAGATCACTGTACCTAGGAGTAAAGGGACTTCTTTGAGGTGCTGCAGCCTTGAACTTAATATATTTCTGGGATTTATACTTCAGGTCATGCTGTTCGGTAGATCACAAATGCAGTATATCAAATTTCAGCAGGACCCTTTACAAGTTGATAAAGCTGTTACAGGTTTAGAGTCATATGCCTGACAGGCATCCCACATTTTAAAGGGGGTATGATCTGAAAGAGACAAGTGTTATTAGAAAATTTTAAGGAACGTTTGATAAATAAAACAATATGCATAGATCAAATACAACTGAAATTTCAACAATGCACCCACGTTGTGAACCAGTACCTATGGTGCAAAAAAGTGTTAAGACTGGTAGAAGGATGCTTATTAAAGAAAACACTTACCACTGTGCACGAAAGAACAAGGACATGAAGAATCCCATAAAATGTTTCAAAAAAGATCCATGCAATGTTCTTTTAGTACATTGTCATTTCTGATTGTGATTATTACCAAAAAGACCAAAGGCAACCAGCTCTATATTGATTTATCCACATTTAATGAAATAGCAATAGTAATTACATAGTCATATACCATACAAAAATCTCTTAGAAGAACTGAGTTAAGCATGCATATTTTCTGATTTACAAAAAATATTAGAACAGAGGAATTAAAGTGAAAAGAAAATAAATAAGCTCAATGTTGGATATTTATATTTCTTCAAAGAGAGTTATAATTTTTATTTATTTATTTTAATCTGTTTACCAGGGTGGTAAACTGATCACAATAGATCATTTGCAGACACAACCTAGGTGACACATGTCACTTCATGATAAGATCAATAGAACAGGTCTGTGTATGAATGTTCACTTTCTTTGATAATACTTTACATATATTCTTGATTTGATATAGGAACTCTAGGAGCATCTGGATGTTAGGAATTTATAAAGAATATCACTGCTAGCACACAGGCAATGTCACGGTGTCCAACAGTATGATGGTGATATAATGTAATTTAGAGAAATTATATATTCTGTGGTGATGCAGCAGTAGCGTTGTTGCCTCACAGCAAGAGGTTCTCCCGTTTGATTCCCAGCTGGAGTGCAGGGAGTGCCTACTGTGTGGAGTCTGCATGTCCTCCCTGTGGTTGGGTGGGCATTCGAAAGACATGCGTGAATGGGCATGCCTTCGTTGAAGGTTGAATGTCGAGCTGGCACCTCGGCATTCATGAGTTCCGCTGTGTTGACCCCTAACCGAGAAAAGCCGAAAGACAACAACAACAACATACTGTCACACGTTTCCATTGCCATATCCATTAAATCACGCAATTTCCAATGCTGAAAAAAAGAGAAAATATTTTTTCTGTGTTTAATTAGATATTAATTCAAGGCTTTGTCAAAATCCGAGTAGTCCTAAATGTAAATAAAACTCTGTTACCACATTATAAACTGTTTAATTAGTCTAACTAACAAACATATTCAAATGATTCTCACATAATGACAACAGTGGGCCATTCTTCTGTTCCATGCTACTGCAATGCACTAAGTTACAAATTTTGGTACTTTCTCCTTACAACAGTTACTCCCCTTCTAATATTGGCTGGAATTTATAAAGCATATCACTGTCAGCATGCTGGCAATGTCTTAGTGCCCAGTGGTATGATGGTGATATAATGTAGTTCAGAGAAATGATAAAACCACATGGAGCAACATGTCATTAGTGGGTCATTATCACGTCTCTGAATGGAACACTGCACAGTTAGAGATAACCACACTCCTGTTCCCCCTACCAACTCATGCAATACGATTGCACAGGCACCTGCAAACACACACACACACACACACACACACACACACACACCTCCATACTGGCAGCTAGGTATATTCACTCACAAACACACACACACACACACATGCACTCCCATACTGGCAGCTAGGTATATTCACTCACAAACACACACACACACACAAAGTGCACTCATGTACATTCACACACACACACACACACACACACACACACACACACACACACACACACACACACACACACACACACATATATGCACCCTCGTAATGGCAGCTATGTACATTCATACACAACCACACACACACACACACACACACACACACACACACACACACACACACACACACGCAGCTTCACAGTAGTTACTTCTCACTGGACTAACAACTGTTTCTGCCATAGAAATGAATGGGTGTACTCAAGAGACAGTGTGCAGTTTTTTACTTGTCTCCCCAAATAGCATAATAATAATACACATGTTCTCTAAGTCACTATATCTTGTTATTTGTGTTCTAGCAAAAAGTTCTAAGGAAGTGCAGATGGCTAATTAAACCACTGCACTTTCACATGACACCAGTGTAACACTGTAGATTGGAACCTTCCTGGCATTGATGTGTTATTGTGGTCTTTGAGTCATTCCAGCATAATGCACCAAGCAATCCTGTTACAAACAAGATTGCACAGTAATCCTGGACATTGTTTTTACAAATATCAAAATGATTCTGGATCCCTTCACTTGTTAGTTAAATCTGTTATTGCCGTCCCTAATATGCTGAATATGTACGTGGTGAGCAGCACACTGAGTGACACAGCACCTTCTGGAGCCCAGCTGTCTATAGTGATCATGATCGTGATGTGTGTGTGTGTGTGTGTGTGTGTGTGTGTGGGGTTGTGTGTGTTTACATGAAATTGATGTGTTTTTACTATCGAAATTAAAAAATAATAATTATTTGAATGTTTATATAAAATAAATAATAAGAAAGATGCTATTAGCATCCTAATATATTGAATTTTACGGCGTGATGAATGATGTGATGAGGTCATAGACTGTAAAACAACTGCTAGCATGGGAGTATACAAGTGTGAAAGGATTAAACTCAAATAGCATAATATTGTATAAAACACCTATAATTTAATTTGCTTTCTTAAACCACAGTATAACATACTGAAGTCTTATTCTGTGGACGTATGTGGATAGGAGAATAGACTGAGAATCACATAAGACACTGCAATGTACTTGGAGAGGGATTAACTATTGCTGTTTATAAGAAGTTATAATGGATTGTACTTTTTAGAGAATTTAAGGAATTTTAGGTATTATGCGAATAGTTCCTTACAGTAGTGCCACTACAAATTATTTGCAGTGCATGAATGAAAGTATTCTTATTTGATGAAATAAATACATATATATATATATATATATATATATATATATATATATATATATATATATATATATATATCTAGCAAAAAAAACACAGCTTTAGACCAAAGTAGATGCAATCTTTTCTTTAATATAGACAAGAAAATCCACAGATTCGTCAGCAAGATGAAAAAATCCAAAGTAAATCAAGCGCTTTCACCCAGGACCTCCCAGGCTTTATCAAGATACCAAATGAATGTTGTAATTTGTCTTTTATACTGTTTGCTTGCTCAGGTTAATTAATGCTCATTAACCTGAGCAAGCAAACAGTATAAAAGACAAATCACAACATTCATTTGGTATCTTGATAAAGCCTGGGAGGTCCTGGGTGAAAGGCATTTGGATTTTTTCATCTTGCTGACGAATCTGTGGATTTTATTGTCTATATTAAAGAAAAGATTGCATCTACTTTGGTCTAAAGCCGTGGTTTTTTGCTGGTTACCTGTTCGGGTTGTGAATACTATGTTTTACTTGAATATATGGATCTAGGACGTTTGCTCGACTGAGCAAACGGCCGAATCCATGAAACCCAAACACACTTTAATGAAAGCGCTTTTATTGAAAAAGCGCTTTCGTTAAATGCGTGTGACAAAACAAAAAAAAAAAAACACTACATTTACATTTTAGCAGGGGGGCTTAGCCCCCCTGCACCCCCCCATGAGGGGGTCCGTGACCCCCCCACTTTAATATTCTCCCTCTGAGACCACACTACAGTGGGGAAAAGGGAAATTTCCCTTACCCGCACCATAGTACAGCCTCGGCAACAGTCATACTTACACAAAAGTGCTTCTTCAGTGAAAAGCACTTTCCCGTAAGTATGCCCAGCCATTTGGATTTTGGACATTTGCTCAGTCGAGCAAATGTCCTAGATCCATATATACATATATATATGTATATGACCTACTTCAGAAGCTTGAACTTTCAAAATGTTGAACTTCAAATGGTCGATACCATAAGATTGAAGTTCTGAAACTTCGAAAACCTAATTAAAAAAACAAAACAAAACATTTTTTTACGTTTTTCTGCACCCCACACTTCCTGCTAATTAAATGGACCAACTCCAAGATCACACTACAATGAGGAAAATGGTAAATATCCCGTTCCTCGCTGTACAGTGATCTCCATTCAAAATGTCGAAGTTTCAAAACTTCGATCTTATGGTCTTGGCCATTTGAAGTTCGAAGTTTTGAAACTTCACGCGCACGCATGTACTTTTCCTCAAAAAATATGTAGCATAGAGATTTTATGACTGATCAATAATCAAGTAATAATGCACTGCACTTTGGAAGATACATCTACATACTTTAATCCATATGAGGTTTGTCTACATATACATTCATTGTTAGGTGTTTCCTTCTTGCATTAAATTTGGAACAATGTATCAATGTAAGCAATGTAAAAATGCAGTAAATCATTCTATCAAATTAAGGGCTAAAGCAGAGAATGGACCGTTGTTCTGCTATTGGTGTATTGACCTTATCTGAAAAGCTGTTTTATTAATGAGTTGGGAAAGAACAAAGCACTCTTCACAGCGTGAACCGTTTATTACAAATAACCTTCTTGCATTAAATTTGGAAACAATGTATCAATGCAAACAATGTAAAAATGCAATAAATCATTCTATCAAATAAAGGGCTAAAGCAAAAAATGGATAATTATTGTGCTATTGGCGTATTGAACTTATCTGAAAAGCTGTTTTAATAAACATGACCAGATAAACATCTTCTTTACAGCACACTCACCTGATATTATTGCTGTCACTGACAAATGGCTCAAATACAACAATACTAATTTTCAGCATCTACCTCCCTCCTGCAAATACTTCAAAACACAAGACCTGGCAGTAGACAAGACAGGGGCACTCTCAATCTTTGTGAAAACAGCCTTGAACCAACTATAATTGCCCAAACAATACTTCTAAGATATTGAACCCAACTGGATCCTTCTAAAATTTCCCTCCTGGAAAGACAGCTACCTTCTAATAGCAGTCATTTGCCTTTCTCTTCCAGACTGTCTTAGGAAATTTAAATCCCTTATTCTTACTATTATCTCAGCTGCCTAACGCTATGAAAACATTGTTATTCTAAGGGATTTTAACCTAAACTGCCTCGATTCTCTGAGAAATGACATTGCCAAATTCCCAGCCAATATCAACCCTATACAATTAGTCAATGACAATACTCATCCAAATCTCCAAACCAATGACCACCCCTCATGGATCTGGTAATCGTGGCAATAGCATTATCTCTAGTATATAATTTCTTCCACCCTCATTCAGTGACCTCTGTCCAATAACCTTCCAAATAATCCATTAGTCATCAAAACTGCCCCTCAATCTAGTTATCTTCAGACCCAGGTCCACCATCAATACAGACAACCTAAAAAAAACCTAGTAACTCTCGAGTGCGCTCCCATTACCAACTTAACAGAACTCCAACGCTGCTGCAACAGCTCTTACACATGCCCTATTTCATCTTCAAGACATATTCTTTCCTCTCACACAGTATTTCAAATACAACAAAATACCCTGGCTAACCACTTGAACTGTAAACTCTCCTTAAACTTAGGGACAATGCGTGGTCTTCATGGAGAAAAAACCCTCACCAGAAAATCATTCTGCCTTTACCTCTGCACATAATCTAGCTAAGTATGCTGTACACAGGCACAAAATTAACTATTTCAAAAACAAACATGTTGTTCTGTTAGGCAAACCCTAATATTTCTGGCAGGAAGTAAATCTTTTTATAGGCAAAAAAACACTGATCCTACCCCCTCACCTGTCACCATCCAGACCTTTCAATGCAAGCTCTCAGCCTGTGATTTTGTCAAGGAATTCAGCCACCTCCTTAGTTCTGCAATCTCAACCTTTCCCCCAAAGCACCCAGCCCCCTTCCTTTTATTCCTTCTTCTATTTTAAGAAAATTACCCACAACAAACATGCTCCCCTACTAGAAAACATACCCCTCAATGCATCCCCTGGTACAGACAACCTACTGCTTTGGTTTATATCACTTTATGAAGACTTCCTTACCACACCACTTCTGCATATTCATATCATCTGCTTAACTCAAAACATGCCAGACGTATGGAAAACTTCTCTTGTTAAACACCTTCTCAAACAGTCTCTGCCAGAAAAATGCCTCCCACTTCTACCCTATATCCATCCTCCTACTTGGAAAATACTTGAGAAACTAATCTACAACAAGCTGTCCATCCTACATCTATCTGTACCACCTCCTCGCTCTTAACCCGCATGAATTCTGGGCTGACTAGGCAATGAAAGCACTATGGTCACTTACAGATGAGCTTCTTCTCAACATTGATAAAAGAAGCTTTTATAGAGCTCTCTTCATTGATCTTACTAAAGCTTTTGATCTTATTGACCACTTCCCACAACTTCACTCCCTCCAAGAAATTGGGGTATCCTCAAGACTGTCATCTGGTCCAGACGATTCTTAAGAAATATGTATTTCAGAGTTAAAATAGACTCACCCCTATCATTTCTAGCAATCCATACCAGAGGGGTGCCCCAGGGATCCAATCTTGCCCCACTGATGTCTTCAATCTTTATTAATAAATTTCCCTCTGATCTCCTAACCTTCCTATCACTCTTTATCCAGATGGCATGGTTATTCTTCAATCCAGTCTCTGTCATTCAGCTATTCAAACCAAATTTCAGTCTGACCTCCATTCCCTTAATTCTTAGCTAAACGACCATAATCTATTCTTAAAACCAACCAAAACAAAAAGTATGATATTTGGAACCTCACAATAGCTGAAAAAACTCCTAAATTTCTCAATATCACAGATTGCAATGCTTTCCAGTACAAATAACCATGTTCTTTAAATACGTAGGTTTATGGCTATACCAGTCACTTAACTTCCAAAGCCACATTGAAAACACCAGGAAAAAGATCAGTTCTCTTTTATTCTGGTCCTGGAAAATATCTCCCTTTCTCTCCAGACCAGATGCAGCTGCAATAGTCAAAGGAGTCCTCCTTGGTTAACTTCAGTAAGGGTTACCCATCATAGCCACAGCCTCTGAAAAAAAACTCATCCAATCTAAGTCCATTGGACACAAAATCTGCTGATTCATTTCCATCCCACATCCCATTCAGAGTACTGTACCATTGTATCTCTTTGCAAAGCCAAATGGCTGCCAGTCTCCTACAGAGTTGAACTAATCCTAGGGTCTCTTCTTTTTAAACTATTTCAGCCAGTTGCTTTCCCACCTCCTGTAGCCAAACTCTATAATAAAACCACTGCCTAGAACCTTTGCAAGTTCTCCCAATTAACTCTCTCTCTCTCTCTCCAGACACCCCAAACCAAACTGCACCGTACCAACCGTTCCTTCTCCGTTCTTGCACCCGAACTCTGGAAATTCATCCCCTTCACCTAAAAGAAGTCTCCTCTTTCCTGACATTCAGAGTTCAGCTCAAAAGACACCTCCATCAGAAATCTGACTGCAAGGATTTTTTACTGAACACATATATTAACTCCTTCATGACCTACATCCCTTCTGCTTTGACCCTCTGTTCTCACCTGTTGCTTCTCTCTAATTATGTACTACCAACATTAATTCACATTTGTTTTTCCTGCTCTGTTAATAATGTATCAGTTGTCAATGGGATTATCTACTTTCAGTGATTACTCTATTTGTGAATTGTTTGTGAGTTTCTTTACCTTGGCTGTGCCTGAATATGGTCCATTGTGATCAGTGTATTGCCGTGGTAAACAAATTAAATAAATAAATTGCAGATAATGTGCACATAGTGTAATAAAGAAGAGGAACATAAAAAGAATAGACAACTGGTGAAAAAAATGGCACACTAGTAATAATAAGAAAACCTAAGTTACATAAATCAAAAAAGAACACCACATTATAATGAAAGTATATGCAGAAATTTAATTTAATTAATAAATTAATATTCACTTTCTTTCCAAAGTATTATGAACTTGTAGATATTATATTTAGTAAGCACAGGTATACTGAAAATGCTTCATATATTTTTACATTTTTATTTCCACTATAAAATATGTTTAACTACAGCATCCATATAGCAGACTAAACTAAATGGTACTTCATTTAAAAGAGTATTCAACTAAATAAAGTTTCAGCCATATGAATTAATGCACATTGATTTAACCAAACATGTTTCTTCCAAATGACATGTACCATCAGAGAAGTACTGTTATATACTGATTCACTGTTTAACTCTTTTGCACATCTATGCATTTTATATAAATTCCAACTTAGAAATAAACTCTATTTATTTAACAAGTTGCAATTTTATAGAAATGAAAGTTAAGATTCAAGTTAATTAAGAAAGACTGGACATGCGTAGTCGGCTAAGTCAACTTGAGCTTCAAGTGATGCCAAAAGCTTTACTATGATAAGGATTTATAACAGATGAACTCATAGCTGTTGGAACAACAGCTGCCACTCCAAGTGAAACTGTCTGTTCTCATCACCACACACTGATCTGATGCTGGGGTTCTTGTCAATGTTACGCCTCCATTAAAATAGTTAACTTGATCTTTATTCATCCAGACCCACTGGCCAGAAATGTGGTCCTTGCGTAATCCGATCCACACCCCACCCCCACTGGCACAGCTGGCAATGTCTGCAACCTGCATCTGTGCATCAATGTTGGGGATACTCACAATGTCAGTGAAGTGTTCTCTGCAGTAGAACAAAGCTTCCATAAATGTCTTCTTCTCCTTTACTAGGTAGTACTCAACATTGATGTCTGAAAAAAGGAGAAAGCAGTTATCACTTCCTCAGCCATGTCACTCTGTATGTAATCTAACCTCATAAGGAGTTAGAACTGTGAAACACAACTGTGTACGTGTAAAGAAGAGGAACATTTGTTTTATATAGTAAAGCTTTGCAAACCAACAAAATGCAAGCAAATCAGTGAAGTATAACACCTTCAAAACACTTCTGTTATAGATTGGTATGCTGGCTGATTTGTGATTTTCTCTCATTATGTACATGTGCACATATGTCTGATCCTTGATGCAAGAATGCCAGTGGCTTTTATCAATAGTCCCTTCTGAGTGATGTTGGTTGTTTGATATTTTAGACTTTTACTACATAAATCAACTGCCTCAGTCACAATGAAATGATGTTAACCACATTACATGTAATGATATATGCATACATAAATATATTACACATGTATATATTTAATATATAGCTATATCTATATACATATAAAGTGCTTGAGCTAGAGTATATTTTGCTTACCAGCATTTATCACCATTCTGTGTCTTTTTAGCAGCATGTCCATGTTATAACCAACCAAATCTAATTAAATAATATTATGTAAGGCATGAAGGCCTAAGGTACACAAAACAACAATGTTGCAAAAACAAAATAAATCTTCCCAATATACAAAAATATAAACAGAAAACAAGAAAATATAACAAGAAAACAAAAACTACTTCAGTACTGCTGGGGAAAAAAGAAAATAAATCCCTACCTGCCTATCCTACTTAAAAAATAAAACAGTATACTGCAAAAGTATACATATTAAAGAGCCAGTTAGAAGGAAAAAAGTACTAAATATAAAAAATATATTTACTAAACCACCAATGAAGGTCACACAAAATGGAAAGTGAACCTGTAAAAGTAAAGTAATTCTGTACAACAAATGCCAAACACAAAAAAGAAACATAGCCTTGTTGGTTGCATAGAGGGGTAAAGCTCTGATTATGACTCGGGTGACCCAAGTTTGACTAGTAGATCAATAACTGGATGGTAAGGTGGGGAAGATGGGCATACCTACCCTTGGGGAGTGGGACATGAAAGCAGATCTGTTGTCGGGCTCTGATGGAGGTTCAGAAGGAAAACCAGGGCTGAAGTGGCAGGAGGTACATGGCCATCCTCTGGACTCAGGGTGAAGTACAAAATTGAGACACCTTTTATAGCCTTCCAGGCCTGACAAGTGTCATCATCACAGTTGGAAGACATACGCCTAGACAAATGCCCTGCTTGCTCAGCGTGACAGGAGCTGCCATAGGTGAAGGAGGGTATGGCTGATTGTTCTGCAATGGGGGACACTAATCAAGTCTTTGTTCTGGCCTTAGTGTTGGGGCAAGCAAGGCAACCTAGATTCAAAGGCATACCACATGCTAATGGAGGAGCAACGGGAAAACCAGAAAATTAAAAACACACTGAAATGGATGATGATATGGTGGCTTATTTGATAGCACTTGAAAATATGCAGCAAGAGAAAACTGGCTCAAATATGAGGTAGGCCAGGACATCATCTTCTAATATAATTGGTGAATTGCTAACCACATACATGGACTTTGAAGATACTGAGTACACAGCCATCAGAAACTCAAAAAGGAAATTCATAGTGGGGGTGAGGCACCACCCAAGGCATATGAATATCATATCTGGACATTTGGCACTGCGAGACCAGCAAGGCCGTTGCAGATAGCTTATTTAATTCTTATTTTGAAACTGTGGCCAGAGTCTTATGTAAACGATGCAAGTAAACTATTTGAAATCTTGACTGTAGATAATTTTAAATCATTACTTAGCAGCTCAAAAAATGCATATTCCAGAGTGACTCTTGGTCTTCTGAGCTGTTTTAGTAGAACATCTGAAGTTTACTGAAATTGCAAACTACAACTCAGACATGTATGTATCCAGGGCTAATAAACAGCCTTCACCTAAGTGTATATGACTGTAAACAAGAAAAAATTACCATTTGAACTGGTTTATTTAAAAGCTCTGGAAGATGGCCCATATCAAAATATTGCACCAGTAATAACAACAGTACTACACCAGTAAAAACTATTACTAGTCAGTAAGCTGTTCCTGAGAGCATCGATATTAAATGTGATAGCGCTGAAGTTTTAACTGCTGGAACTGTAGAGTCTGCTTTTTCCCACTGTGCTTTTCCTAAACTTGTTAAATACACGAGTGTGGTGGATGGGAAACACATGCGAGGATTGTTGGACTCAATGAGCATGATTATACTAATTAGACGAGTCTATATTAAATCAGTAAATGCTTAAAAAAGTGAACGTTGATTTATCGATCCCAAGTAAGCAAAAGCTTACAATCCCGAATACTTGGAACAGAAATTTGTTTCCCAGGGAAAAAAAATCGCTGTTCCACAAAAAAACAAAAAACAAAAAAATAACTTCAAAACATTACATAAAGTGGGGGGCTGTGCCCCTCACACCCCCTACCTAAATATACCAACTCTGAGATCTCACTATAGTGAAGAAAATGGCAAAGTAACAGAGGCGGCCAAGCAATTTCTTTCCCACGGAAAGAAATCGCTTATATGTCATTTCACTATTTTGCTGTTTCATGCTTTCAAGTTCTATTAAGACGCATTTGAAGGATTGCGTCTTCGATTATGTTAGACCTCAATATGTTCATAAGGACAAAAAGCTTTTAAACAGAAAATTGAAGTAGTATGTGTACATTGTGACAAAAATACCCTAAGACATAAACAGAAATATACGTCTTTTAAGATGGGCCAGATTAATTAATGCCTACACTAAGTGTACACGATATGCATTCAAGAAAATCCCTACCATATTTTTTTGTGCTTTTTAGTCACTCAGAAAGATTACGCTAAGTGTATCTGTAGTCTACACCTTGTGGTAACCTTTATGAATCCCTGTCACTATTTAAAGCTGCAAAAGAATCAGTAGGAAGATTAAAATTAGGAAGAGGCAGGTGTGAGTTATCCCTGTGTTGTCTGTTCACTCAGAATGGTGTATACATAGTGTAGACTTAATGTAGGCGTTATTGAATCCTGGGGAAAGTTTTACACCTACTAACTCTAGTGCTTAACAGCACATGATGTGGTAATTGTCCAAGACGTTCCTCAATTCAAACAGCCATAGAAACTTGGGAGGTGTGGGTTCAGTTGAATATATTGCCAAAAATATATAGCCCCAGTGAAAAAAATGGCATATGAATAGAAGGTACAAAAGGAACTGAGCTAATTTAGCTGTGGGGGAAAAGGTTACATAAATCTGATAGTGAGTCTTAACAAAAGGTTAATGTGAAGACTGAAAGGGAAGGGCTCATAGTTAAGAATACATTAAGGGTCGAAAGTGTAGAAACTGAGCAAGAGATACACAAATCTCATACTGACTGAAAAAAGAAAGGGAAACTTGAATAGAGTCTTAAATGTCTCCCTGCTACACCAAAGTAGACAGCTAGTCAGAATCAGAAGAAGGATTCAGAGGGTAAAGAAAGCAACATAATTACTGGAGTAGATGAAGAAAACAAACACCAGCATCCCTGGAAGAAAAACACATATTTCTATGAGTTGCCTTTTTACTGGATGTATTACATGAAGGGGAGAAACATGTACCTGTATTTTATAGGAGGAGAGGCCACAGCTCTCACTTCACTTCAGAATTCTGATAAAAGTAATGTTGAATTGGTTGACTTCCACACCGGCCATGATAATTTCATGAAGGCATTGTGGGAAGATGGTAGAGTAAGTAGAACTATAGAGAATATAGCTAGAATCGATGGGAGAACCAAATGAACAAAATAACTCCACTTTACATCATACTTTAAATTAAGAAGCAGCCTGCTCTCCAGAACAACCAAAAGACAAAAATGAGATATTTAGCTGATTATTAGTTTCAAGGCATTAAAGAACACTTACCACATTGTGGATAGTTATTTAGGAATGGACAAGACAGGACCTACAATGTTGGTTATATTTCACTGGCCTGATATTGTGAAGGGATGTTCATCTGATATTGTGAAGGGCATAAAAAGTATTTATGTAGCTTACCTAGAGCTTCAAGGACAAACATTGAACCCACGTGTGATGGAAGTCCCATTTGATGGAAAGCAATGGACATTCTAGGTCAACTTTTTAAAATGAGTAATGATCTTAATTGATTATGCAACAACATTTCCTGAAGCATTATCACTAGGAAGATATAATGCAAAGTCCATTGCAAAATTACTAGCTCAGCTTTTTCTAGAGGAGGAATTCCCAGAAAAAATTTTACTGACCAAGACGCCACATGTATGTCCTGAGTAATGCATGAACAGTGTCAATTTTTATGAATGGAATGGATGAGAACATCAGTATATCATCCTTAGATGGATGGGCTAGTTGTGACTTTTAATAAAACTTTAATGTTTATATTACAAAAGAGTGCATCAATAGATGAGGGAGATTGGGGCCACCTGCTTCCATATTTTTACTTTGCTGTAAGGGAACTACCCTGAGCCTCAGTTGGAGTCACACTAGTGAATTTCTTTACAGTAGACACCCTAAAGCTTGCATGATATAGCAAAAGAAACATAAGAGGAGTAAACATCCCTTTTACAGATACGATAGAATATTTTATAGCCCTGCAGGACAGGCTAAGAACTATAATGCTTACAGAAAAACAATATATGGAGACAACAGAGAAGATTTAACAGTGAACATAACAAAATGATCATATCAGACAGTTGAAACCAGAAAATAAATTACTTGTGTTAGTAAATACTGCTGAAAGCAAATTCCTTCCAAACTGGTAAACACCTTTTGAAAATGGAGAAAAAATAACTGAAGCAAATTATAGGGTGATGCAACCAGAGAAAAGGAAACCACAACAGTTATGCCACATAAATTATCTTAAACTTTGGAGAGAAACTAAAGTTTCTCTAGTAAGTATGTTTGTAGAGAAAGCTAAGGCCTTGCAATATCTCCTCAACTTACACTATATGGGGCATTATTAATGTCTTAGAAACAGGAACTAGGAACATATGTAGTCATGAACAAAGGAAGGCAGAACCAATTAAATCCAGCACAACGCAGAAACTATGCTTCTTGAGAAAGTAAATGTTAAGCTGTATTGAGTACCTGAATCCCAACTGCAAGCATTTAAGAAAGATATAAAGAAAATGATCAACCGTGAGGCCATAGAAGAATCCGAAAATGTGTGCACTAGCCCCATTGTACTGGTACCCAAGCCTGATTGGTCTATATATGTTTGTAGTGTCTCTGTTAGCTTTAACAGTATATCTATAACTGATTCATCTCCCTTGTCTAAAGTCAATATAAGAATCAAGAAACTGGGCAAGCCTAGGTTTCTGCCCACTTTGAACCTAATCAAAAGTTGCTAGAAAATTCAAATTCCATTTAATTTCCCATACTAGTTGGACTTTTACATTACAGAGTACTGCTTTTTGGCCTCCATGGGGCACCTACAATATTTCAGTGGCCAATGGACACAATTCTTAGATCCCATACCAGATATTTGGTAGCCTACCTGGATGATGTAATAATATTTGATGTGATTACAAAAGCCATCTTCATAAAGATTCTCTGCATTAAGATGGGTTGATTGCTTACCCAGCTAAGTGCAGGTTAGCCATGGCAGAAGCCTGCTATCCGGGCTAAGTAATATGCAGAACAGTAGTTAAAGCACAGCATGAGAACCATGAAGCAGTACATAAATGGCTAACACAAAACACTAAGAAACTGGTTATGGCTTACTTTAGTCTGGCAAGCTGTCTTAATACATTTATTCCTAATTTCACTACAATTTCTTGCCCTATGGATGACCTTGGAAAGGATAAGGCTTTCTTGAAGCTTAAGTGGACAGCTGAAGTGGAGAAAGTCTTTAGGCAACTAAAAGATATGCTGCATTCAGAACCAATAATACCAGCACCAGAGTTTCAAGCAATGATTATTGCACAGTCTTTCTCAAGACTGCAGATAAGGATGAGTGCCATCTGTTATACGAGTAGAGAGCTAATTAATGCTGACAAACATTATTTGCCTATAAAGAGAGAATGCCTGCCATGAAATGAGCCTTTATCACCCTGAAGTGACTATTTACTGGGTATGAAATGTGCTTTACGTACTATGTCCCTCTGCAAAGCTTTTACAATCACAAAGAAAGCAACCTAAAGTTATCCACATGGATTTTGGCCCTCCAAGATATAATTTTAAAATCCAACATAATCCAGGCTATAGTCTCTTGGAGCAGATTGTCTGTCTCAGGCTTATGTGCTATCTGATAGTGCCGCAATTGGAGTCTCTACTGTGATGGGGGGGTGGGGGTGGCATCATGTGGCATAGTGAATACTGAGCTTGGGTATCTAACTGCTTATTGTGGTGCTGTGTCTGTTATTTATACACTGGGTAAATTGCCCCTACCAGATGGTATATCATAGAAGAGAAATACAGAGTTTCTAAGTCTGAAGAAGGCAGGCAAACCGATGAGGTACAATTATCCATGACAACTAATTTTTTTAACTACTCAACTTAAAATGTTGAGGTGGTGTCAAATCTGGGAAAACCACAGTGAATTGTAAGTAAAAGGTATGGCTCTGCTGTGCACTGTTGTTAACAGACTGGGTTTTATGGAATTGCATTTGCAAGAACATCTGAAAGAAAACCATTTGTCACTGAGTTTTTCTGTTACTCCCTGTTAGTTTTGCAACAAAATCATTTTGTGCTCACCCCTGTAAATTTACTTACACACAAAACTGAAAAACTGCTTGTCAAGAATGTTTTTTTTTTGCTACGAGGACAGCAGATTGCTAAAATACACAGTTTGACATATGTAAGCATGTGTGTGTGTGTGTGTGTGTGTGTGTGTGTGTGTGTGTGTGTGTGTGTGTTTAGGTTCATAGGAGGCTACTAGGCTATTGGCCATAGGGCCTTTATAAGCCTAGCCATGTTATACCCTTGTTCTGTTATTGACCAAGTTGTCTCATCTATATTTGCAGTGCGAGTCTATGATCAGCATTGGCTGCCATTATCCAAGAGGGACATAGGAGACACCCCTGGGGTAAATTTATGCTCTCCCATCCAATTGTCTGTTACACTTAAATAGGGCCATTGAGAAGCTCTGTTTTACGTGAATGGGGAGTTTGCTCCAGAGGGGTGGCAATATCTGGGAGACATATGTGTCTCTCCAGCATATCCTGTTAATGTCACAAGCTAGGATAAGATCCCTAGAGTGAGTGAATCTTGTCCAGTTTGACTTGCAGATGCGCAGCATTTCCATTAGGGCAGGGTCAGAGACTGCTTTATAAGCCAGGCACAAGTTGCCTGTCAGCAGTCTATAAGGTACAGAATACAGTGACAGGGCCTTCAGTCTGTCCATGTAGATCATGTGTTGAATGCCCTAAATTTTCTTGGTGAAAAACTTCTGAAACTTCTCCAGCTGCTGCAGGTGTCTAGTGAGGTACATACAGAAGGGAACATTGTACTCTCTTAGTGGATTGATGAGGGATTAGTACAGGGGAGTTATAACATCCTTAGCTCTGTATGCAATGCCCTTACTTATGAGATGTGTAACATAAAAGGCCTTCTTTACCACTGTGGATACATGGTGATTGAAGTTAAGGTTGCTGTAAACCTGTGTTCCCAAATCTCTTAGCACTGAGCTAAGGGGGGGGGGTACTGTTAATATTGTAATTTGCAGGGACTTCCACTTTGCTGAAAGGGATGATAACGCATTTTGTTGCTTTTAGTTTAAATCAGTAGCTTTGGCACCAATCATTTGTCTGTGTAAGCCCTTTTTGTAGTATGTCAACATTGCTGGAGGAGTCAGTGATTGCACCCAGTTTGCAGTCACTGACAACCTTCACAAGCCACAGGCCAGCTATTTTCACCTGGACTTCTGAGAAATAGATTCCAAAAAGTAGGGCCCCAGCACAGATCTTTGTGGTACACCACTGGTTCATAGGTTCATAGGTAGGTACTAGGCTATCAGCCCTAGGGCCTATAGCCAAAAAGGTACCCTGGCTTTCACCACCCAAAAAAATTATTTTCCTGTGCCCCTGTCGAGCAGAGCCACAGAGGTGATCCCCGTGTAAATTTCCTATTTCCCATCCAATCATCAAGATTTTTCTTGAAGAGTGCTAATGAGGAGCTTTGTTTGATATAGATTGGTAGTTTGTTCCAGAGTATGGGAAGTCTCTGGGACAGGAATCTATCCCTCCAGCATGTTCTGTTTATTGTGGTGACAAGGTTTAGGTCTCTAGAACATGTAGCTCAGAGGGATTGGGATTTCTTTAAGTGGAGCATGTCCAACAGCTCTGGGTTTGACATAACTTTGCATGTTAGGCAGGGATTACCTCTGAGTAGGTGATATGCGACAGAGTAAAGCTGGAGAATTTTGAGACGGTCTGCATAGGGCATCTGTTTGAGGCCAGTAATCCTCTTTGTGAGGTATTTCTGCAGCCTTTCCAGTTGTTGTAGATCTCTTGTGAGGTGCATACCAAAAGGGGCATTGTACTCTATAATGGGTCTACTGAGTAATGAGTAGAGGGGAACAATGACCTCTTTTTTCCTGGATGAGAATCCTTTTCTGATGAGGTGTGCCACGTAGAAGGATTTCCTGACTACTGTGGCAATGTGATTATCAAAGGAGAGACTACTGTCCACCTGTGTCCCAAGGTCTCTTATTACACTTTCGGTGTTAAGTAGACTACCAGCTATGTGGTAGTTCATGGGTACAGTGTTCTTATCAAAGGGGATGACAATGCACTTTTTGGCATTGAGTTTGAGGCCATGGCTTTGACACCAGGCATCTGTCTCAGTGAGGCCCTTTTGTAGGATGTCCACAACATTAGGAGTTTCACTTATGGCCCCTAGTTTTCAGTCTTCTGGGAACTTCGTTAGCCAAAGACCTTCTGTGTTAGCCTGTACTTCAGAACAGTAAATACCAAACAGTAGAGGACCCAGGACTGAACCCTGTGGTACTCCACTTGTCACTGGTCTGCAGTCGGATTTGGCGTCTGCTACTTTCACAGTTTGGGTTCTGTCAGTGAGCCCATTCGCAACCCATCTTGTGACATAGGGATGTATACCTAGTTTAGTGAGTTTATCTATAATTCCAGAGTGGGGGATGGTGTTAAAAGCCTTGACGAGATCTAGATAGACTGTGTGAACCACCTTACCCTCGAATATAGCTTTGGTGAATGGTTCAAAGAAGTCAGTCAGGTTTAGGAGACATAATCTACCTTTTACAAACCCGAACTGGTAGGGTCCAGAGTTTGGAGATTACCAATGTCTTTGTTTATAAGTTCCATGATGATATGTTCCATGGCTTTGCAGACCAGGCTTGTTAGGCTAATGGGGCAGTAGTTCCCGGGGTCCGTGGTGGCTCCCCCTTTGTGGAGTGGGAAAACCATCACTGTGCACTATTCAGTGGGCACAAAGCCTGAGGTGAGGCTATGATTGAACATGGTGCTTAGGTGGGGTGCCAGTTCATTCTGTAGTTCATGTAGAATGCAGCCTGGGATGTTGTCAGGTCCTATGGATACTGTATTCTTGGTTTTGGAGTGTGTGGTTTTAACCTGTGCAGCCGTGATTACAGGAACTTTGCATTCTTTTGGTATAGATCTGGGTCCTTTAGAGGAGGGGGTAAAGTTAGCACTGAACCTATCTGCCAGGATGTTGGCAATATCAGTTGGTTCTGTATATTTAGTGCCATTGTGCTGTAACTCAGAGCAGATCTGAGTGTTGCCATTGAGATTCTTGACATATCTATAGAATTCTTTGTGGTTGTATTTAGGATCAGTGGTGATTTTGTTTCCATAACTAGCTTTGGAGGATTTTATGAGGGATCTTAACTTTTTACTGAGGCTGACCAGGGCGTTCTTCCACTCATGGGATTTTACTCTTTTTACAACAGCTTCTTTCTTCTGTTGTAGAGTTTGTTTATGGCAGGGGACCACCAGATTGGCTTCCTTTTTTTGGAGGATAGCATATTGGTTCTGTTAGGGATAGCACAATCCATGCACTCGTGCAAGTGCTTATAAAGTGCAATTGGTGTACTGGTAATCCCCAACTTTGACTGTATGAATTCTGTTGTTGAGCCAGTTGGCTATCCCTCTAGTGACATATGGGTTAATTCCCAGCTGGGTAAGTTTTTCGATGGCTGAGGGGGGGATTGTGTCAAAAGACTTGGCTAAGTCAGGATAGGCTGTATGTACTGTTCTGCCTTCATCAAAGGCTTTGGTGACATTCTTGAAGAAGTCCACCAGGTTTAATAAGCATGATTTACCCTTAACAAAGCCAAATTGGGTCAGGTCAAGAGTTTGAAAGTCACGTATGTCTTTGTTGATAAGGTCTATGATGATTGCCTGCATGGCATTGCAGATAAGGCTGGTTAGGCTTATGGGTCTATAGTTCCCAGGGTCAGTTGATGGATCCCCTTTGTGCAAGAGAATTACTGTTGCTGTTTTCCATTCTGCTGGGACAAATCAAGTACTTAGACTGTGGTTGAAGTGAGTGCCAAGTGGTTCTACTAGGTCCTGTTTTAGACAATTTAGTAGGCAACCTCAGATGTTATCCGGTCCCATAGAGGCTGTGTTTTTGGCCATGGAAAGTGCGGTTATGACCTGTTCTTTGGATAAACTAGGTAGAGGGCTGGTGACAGGTATGCTTTGGGGTATGTCTGGTGGGGACATCGGGGTGAAGTTTGTACCAAATATGTCTACTAGCAGATCGGCAATGTCCTGAGGGTCAGTATGAGTGGTACTGTCCACTACTAGTTCGGAACAAAGCCGGGCCTTCCCTTTTAGATTTCTGATCTAGCTAAAGAATGCCTTGTGATTATCCTTAGCTAAGGATTCTAGTTTAGATTCATAACTGGCTTTAGAGAACTTTACAAGATATCTAATTTGCTTGTTCAAGCTGTGGTGGGTGTCCTTCCTCTGCTGAGTCAGTTCCTTCTTGTTCTTAGACATTAGTTTCTTCCTCTTGTTGTATAACCTATTTATGCTTGATATCCGCCAGGGTGATTTGTTTTTTTTGTGAGTACCTTGTTTTGATCTGTTGAGGTACAGCCGAGTCTATACAGTTCTATAGATGTTTATACAGGGCATTTGTGTACACCTCTGTATAGGAGTCATTGTCAACAGGGGAAGCAGGGGGTTTGAAACTATTTATGCCATCACTTAGGAGGCTATAATTTGCTTTGGAGAAAATGTTCATCCTTTTTGCAGTTGACGGGGGGTCAAGTATGATTGTTACTTTGAATGAGACTGATTTATGATCAGACCTTACCAGGGAGGGCAACACACAAAGGATAGTGCAGAGACCCCCTATGCTGGTGAGTACTAAGTCTAGTATATTTGAGCCCCTTGTGGGGGTGCAGACTATCTGTTCTTAAAACTTCTATTAACAAAGTCAGGGAACCTTATGGTGAGCATGTTTGTGCTATTATATGACTCCCAGCTGATGGAAGGATAGTTGAAATCATCCATGACCAAGGTATTTGACTGTATAGTGAGTGACTCAAATAGGTTCAGGTAGGCAGAATGGTTCTCATGGTTCTTGGTGGGGGACCTATAGCTAACAATGATATGGAAAGGAGTTTTACTTATAGTTGGTTGGACTTGGAGTAGCTCCAGGGAGTCGTATGGTTTGACCAGTTTTGAGGTGTATTTGTCTTTAATGAAGATGGATACACCTCTGCCTTTGGTTCTTTTATGCTCATTTTGAGGTCTGAATATGTGGAAGGCATTGTAGCCTTGCTTGGCCAGGGTGATCTCTGTGTCATTGACCCATGTCTCTGTGACTGCACAGACATTGGCATCTTTCAAGGTAAGGAGTGCTTCTAGTGAGTGTGGTTTTATATATATATATATATATATATATATATATATATATGTGTGTGTGTGTGTGTGTGTGTGTGTGTGTGTGTGTGTAATAAATAATCACCAATGGGATTGTTTCAAACAAAAAGTATTTACCATCCTCATCTGCTATTATATTCATCACTACCTAAAATTATCTAATTAATCTTAATAAATAGAGTTATTTATTTACTGACATTTGATTACTGGGAAAGTCCGACTGGGTAGGTGTCTATTTCCAGCAGAGGCCCAGGGAGAAAAGCTCCAAAGTTTTACAAAACATTTTAAGAATAATAATAATAATAATTTTACAGTCTTTAAAAATAATACAAAACACAAATACAGTTTAAATAATTATACCAAATTAGACATAATATAAAATCATTGGTTAAGAATAGGTACAATTTATAAGATAATGTTTTAATATTTAGAGAAATGTTAGCCAGTTTATAGGGAAATTAAAGGTTAGTTAGTATAATACAAGCAGGAATTGCAACACGAAGTGAGAGAAAAGCAGACGTCTTGTATATTTAGAGAGAACACCAGGGGAGACAAATTGATTGAAGTAAGGAAGTGAGTGAAGAAAGGAGAGTAAGGAAATGTAAGGTATGAATAGGTATTTGTCTAAATTTATGAATATAGTTCAGTCTGGTGCTGAACAAGAACAGAGCCAACTTTTGGCTAGGAAGTCTTTCAGAAAGGTTTTGAAGGATGGGAGGGTATTGACCCGATGAGCAGAAATAATAAGTTCTAGGCCTTAGCAACATGGTTAGGGTACAGAAAATGGCCAGTGAATTTGATAGGTTTGTGAACAGACAGGACTTTTTGGTAACTGGATCATAATGACTGACTAGGAACATAGTTACAAAGAATCCTATTTAGTGCCAAATAAGCAGACGGATTCTGGATAATTTTATAAGTGGTAAGAAGCTGTGTATATGTTAGTTGATGGGGTAGTTCTAACCAATTTAGGCTTTTTAGTGTTATCCAGTGGTGGGTTCTGAAAGGGGTATTTGCTGCAAATTTAACAACTTTGATATAGCATTCTTCAAGTTCTGATTTTTGTCATGCCTGAAGCTTAATAAGGATGGGAGCACCATAAAGAGGTGTGGGGAGGAGATAAGTAGTGGTAAGAGTAGCTTTACTTGCATCACTGAGACGGTTTTTGGCTTTATAAAGCATCCCCAGATTTTGAGGAGTTTTTCTTATGCAATTTTGTATATGCAGGTCAAATTTAAGATTATCATCCACTATCATTGAGAACTGACTTCAGTGGTGGTATTATCAAGACAGAAGACTTTACATTTTATTTTTTTTTCATGAGAGAGTGATTTGGGGAAAAAAATAGCAGTTTGTTTCTTTTTAGGGTTGAGCATGAGTTATGAATTTCAACACCATGTTTCAGTTACTGTTAAAGTTTCCTAAGTCACTTTTTGGAGGTGTGCCATGTTGTCAGATGTACAAATGAGTATGATGTCATCTGCATACTGTATTAGGGAGTTCCATTATGTGGATGTTAGGAATCTGTTGGTGAGAATGTTAAAGAGGAGAGGAAGAATAGAGACTTGTGGTACACCAGTGGTGACTGGGAGGTATGGAGAGAAGGTGGAGTACCATTCTACTGACTGATACCTTTTGGATAGGTAGCTTTTGAACCATAGCAGGGCGGGGTGAGAGAGTAGACATTTGCTGTGACAAACTGTGTTGAAGACTTTAGATAAGTCTAGAAATAAAGAGGAGGCTAGTTTGCTGTTATCTCTTGCTTTATTGACAGTAACTATATAACTTAGAAGTGCAGTCTTATTACTATTGGAAGGATGGAAGCCATGTTGTGTGAGGGATAAGAGTTCTTCCTTCTGAAGATAGTTTAGCAACTGTCTTTGAATACATTTTTCAAGTATTTTTTGGGGGAGTATGATTGCTGTAGGTCTAAAGTTAGTAGTGTCTGTTGAATTTCATTTTTTTTGTAGATGGATAATGTTTGACTTTTTCCACAGAGACGGAATGTGGGATTCCTGGGTTGACCTATTTATAATGATTGAGACAGGATAGGCAATGCTATTGGCTGCTGTTTTAAGATATTCACTAGTAAGGTCATCAGCTGAAATAGAGCATGGTTTATTTTTGTTTAAGAGTAGTTTTATATGGTATGCGGGCACAGGTTTGAAGATGAAAATGGATGGTGATGCATGGTTACTGGGTTTAGGATTAGATGTTGGGGAATCCTTAGCTAGAGATTCTATACTATCTATAACATAAGAGTTGAACTGTATTGCGGTTTCAAGTGATGAGTTCTTGAAAGAGGGATTAGGGTTGGACTTATGGCCAGGATACAATATTTTTTTAATGGATGTCCAGAATTTTTTGGGTTATGTTTAATATTATTCTGAAAGTTATTATAGTGCAGTCTTTTGTCTTCCCTAATTTGCTTTTTAGTACAATTTCAAAGCATTCTGAAGGCTTCATGATATTGTGGTGTTTTATATTTTTGCCACTATTTCCATACCTTTTCTCAATCCTGTATTAGCATTCTACTCTTTTTGGATAGCCAAATTGCATTACAGTATCATATAATGGGGAGTCCATTTAGGAAGTTCCAGTTAACAGATGATCTATTGGTAAGGAACATTCCTGGGTTAAACTTTGGAAGGCTGTGCATTGTTTTATAAACATGCTGGTTAAGTCAGTGTGAAATGTCTGGGTTCTCCCTTTTTAATTTCTTCAAGTCTTTTGGCTTTCTAATACCATGATGGGGATGGACCCCCCCCCCATTCCTAAGTTAAAGTATGATTCAAGTTCATTAAATTATTATTGTTTCAATCTTTGATGTTAGCCAGAAGTGCTCTTTGCAGCACCTGCAATGTGCCCAGTAATGACTCCTTCTGCAATTCATACAGAATTACAGGTATCAGTAACATATCAAAGTACAATTGTAAATTCTTTTTATAAGACGCATTGCTCCTACTACTATTGGAACTGTCTGGGTATCCTTCCTCCACATTGCTCTCATTTCTGCATGCAAATCCTGGTATTTCTATGAATTTGTGTCTCTCTGTACACAAGACACTGTAGTCACTGGGTGTAGCAATTTCAATGATCAATGATACTTTCGTCTTCTTTTCATGAACTACCATATATGGTTTTCTTGCATTTATTTTTTGAACTGTTGGTAGTGGGTGATCCCATGTGATATAAACTTCATCATTTTCTATAATGCTTTGTGGCTCACGTTTCCACTGTTTTCCAGCTACTTCAGTATTATAATGTTTACACAATCCCCACTGCAGCAGTCTTAGCACAATATGCCTATCAGTATATGGTCCTTCTGCCATTAGTATATCACAACCAGTAACAAGATGTGCAACTGTCAAAGATAAACCACAGGCCACAGAGACTCCAACAGATAGTATGACCAATAAACAAGCAACATACACCAAATGATGCAAAAAACAATGGATTAAAGCTTTTGTTTATTAAGTATAAACTTCATCAGATAAAACACAGTGTTTGAACTCCATTTAAATAACAAAAGGGTACTAGATCACATGATCACATGATTGCTGAGCTCCAGGGAAAGCAACAAAACCACTTTTTAAAAGAGTAAAAAATAAAGGCAAAAATGTCAAGCTGAAACAAACTACCTCTCCAAAGCCTTCACTATTAACAAACATGAAACAGAAATAAAAATAAAAGTTTATCTTCTTTGGTTTACAGTTTTGTCTGTTTTTTTAAAAGATATGCAACTGTTTCCAGTTCTGTTTTTTTTACATCTACATTTATCTGTTTCTCCCACATGTTCAATGGACTTTGTAAACCAACGTGTACATAGTCTACTATCTTGGGCTGCCAACATTAACCTTTTGCCTTTTAGTTTAAATTCACCTCTCCTTAACCATTCTTGTATTTGATCCTGATCAACATGAGTTTTTTCCAAGAGTTTTCTATACTTGCAACTCTATACATTTTACACATCTCTTGCCTTCACATCTGATCCTTCACCTTATATTCTTCCTTTTGTCTTTTGGCACATTCAGTTTCTGCCTCATTTTTATCTACTTCTGGTTTCATTTCCATTCTCACTTGACACTGATATGCTTCTGCTAAAGTAAGCAGGGAAGTCACCTCAGACTTATTCCCCTTATGTTTCAAAACTATGTTTGGGTCTTGTGAGGTCAGCAGATACGTAAACAGATTGTAGATCTATACATGTAATCAATTTCGAGGAGGCCCATGCCTCCTTCAGAATGGGAAATATATAGTCTAGTTATGCACTGATTTTTATAAATCATTTGATGGCATGAAGATTTTCTTCTTGTTTTAATGTTCAACCAATCCAACACCTTTTGGGGCCAGTCATTCACTCCAAAACTGAAGTTAGGACAGGAAGAGCAAATTGGTTTATAGCCTAGACTTTGTTTCTAGATGTCAACACTATTTTCAGTGTTAATTTTAGTCTTTTAAAATATGCATTACTAAGTTTTATTCACATTTGTTCATGCTTTATTGCTGATCCTTCATCAAGTCCCAATTATTTATATACTCCCTCTTGCTCAAATTCTTTTATATCACATTCTTGTCCCAAACCGGTGTTTTTCTTGGTGCTGCAGCTTTCTTGGTTTAAAGCTTGCTTTTGCACATTTATCAAGACCAAATGACATTCCTATATCCTCTGAAAAAGTTTTAACAGCTTGCAGTTGTGCTGTGGTGACAGAGTCACCCTAGAATATCTCTCTTTGAAATTTTATCCCTGAAATAATAATTTGTCCTTAATCATGGCTTAACTGCAAAGTGGTTTGCCACTGTTTCATAATCACTGTAAAATAATCAAGTAGTGTAGGGTCTGTCTTGTACATTTTTTAGCACTCTTTTATCCATGAATGTGGGATACTGTCATGATTTTGTAGTTTATCTATGCCATACTTAGATTCTTCCCTTTTTACACTTCTCCACTATGATTTTAACAACAAATGATCCTTTGTTCCATACGACTTTCTTTTGTTACCTTTTGTTCTAATGTCATGATTAGGTTTTCTTCTAAAAGACTAAAAACTCTGTTGGTATCAGTTCCAGTGTATAGTTTATACACTGTCGGAAGGCAGGTTATTGGTCTAAAGTTTTTAGAATAGCTTGCAGGTGCACTCTTAAGAAGGAACACTGTTTTCCTGTTGTTAACCAGGCTGGTGTCTGTTCGGGGTACTCATGATTAAACCTTCATGTAAAGATATTAATACTTTTAACCAGAAGTTATGTACTGCATCTGGGCCCAGGATTTTACAATTAGAGGCTTTTCTTAAGTTTGTTTCAATCTCTCTGGCTGTTACTTCATCCCATTTCATATCCTGTACCTTTGAACTTCTTATTTTTTTCTTTTACTTCTTCTATACGTTTAGCATTTTGTTATGTTGCACAGGGTCTTCATAAATACGTCTCCAAAACGTATCTAGTTCTTCTTTTTTTGGTGGTCTTTCAATTCCTCTTGCCTTGTTTCACAATTCTCTATAAAACTTTTTTGGATCATCAATAAATTACTTATTTTGTGCTTTTCCTTTATATTTATCTGCGTATCTTAAGTTTTTCCGCCTGTGCTGAGATTTTTAGTTTATTTGTGATGGTGCATGATAGATCCTGGTCTGTTCTAATACTGTACATCACTTTTATCACATCTCTTTCTTAGTATTTTTGTTGGTCTGTTCCCTCTTCTGTATTCTTCTAAGAGTGAAACTTCTTATCTTAATTGCTTTATAGTTTTCTCTATTTGATATTTCCATGATGGTATTCACTTTCTTCCCTTCATTTCCCTCACTGCCCTGTGTTCTTGTGGAAGAACTTTATCAGTTATTAATTTAGCAGCACAGTAATGTATCCTGTTTTCTTCTGTTATATCACATGGATCTGTATAAACAGTCCTACTTACTGTATTAATTTGTTTTATCAAACTTCTGACTTTTGGGGTTTTATTGACCTTCTTCTGTCTTTTTCTTTCATTGATCTTAATATGTCTTATTTCTATTAAATCAATCAACTCCTCTCTTAGTTCATTTTCTGCTAAACTGAGGGCACATATTTTGTTTTCCATTTCCTGTGGACATTCTATAGAAAGTTCCGCAGCATCTTCCTGTGTCACATTCTCTTCAATTTCATCTTGTGGCATCCATTGCTCTGCAATATGGGAACTCGCTGGCCTATCACTTCTCAACATTGACTGCGTCAGAGTTTCCACAGTTTCTTCTTCTTTCCCTTGCTGTCCAGCTTCAAGTGAACATTTATACTGGTTTCCTGTGGAAGGCTCCAAAATATTTTCATATGGAACCTGATCAATTGCTTCCTGCTCCACTGGTTTCCCCTTAATTTGGATGCCCATTGTTCTATCCTGTTGTGGTGCTTTCTGAATTAGATTTTCTACACTGAATCTTTCACTTCACAGGTACTACATAACCTCAGTTTTTATTTCTTTAACTTCTCCATTACTAATCTCCTTTCCTAGTTTTTCTCTTTGTCTTGTTTTTTGTATTGTAAAGTTTTTTATGTAGGATTCCTTTGCCTGTATTTCTCTTCAAATATCTTTGGTACTGCTGTCTGTATTTAGTTTTGCTTTCTCCTTTGCATAGATATTATACCATATTAAATCTCTTTTTCTTTCCCATGTCCATATTTCTTCCTCAGCTGTCTCCTGATCTTCCTGCTTCTCTTTACTTTGGGGATTCACTCCATCATGCTGTAATGTAACCTGCGTTAGACCTTCTACACCAAATCCTTCACTTTGCAGGCACTCCATAACTTCAACTTCTATTTTTTTGCCTCAGATAATACATGGGAAATTGACAGTGTTTCGCAGTAATAGCCTCAGATTGCCAGGCACCTCCCCATCTCTGACAGCCTGATCAGAAACTACGAATGGGTGAGTCTGATTTATTCTTTAAGCATGTTACTTTGTAATACAGATTTTGTCTGTTCTACATAATGATTCACATACATCTGAATGGAAGGCAAAGCCCATCTCCACCAAGCCCAATGAATTAGTATCTATGATTCTCAAAGTTGAAAAGTAACATGCTACATATTTACCTAAGTGGTGTGGTTCAATTGCATTTGACTTCCTAGTACGTGTGGCTTTATTTATACACTTCCAATTGCTAAATAGAATGTAGCGCTCTCTCAAAACCCTAAGAGACTTGCCATTATTTTCCTTAAATCATCTGAATGAATCCCAACGTACAGAATAATGAAGGTGCCCCTGATACCAAAACAGCTACTCTTAATCCCCACATTTCTACCCTGAATATCCACTAATGTGTCATCTGTTGAAAAAGGAGATTTCTTTGATGCTAATAAAGTTACATCATTGTACATAGAGATCAGAAACCAGAATAAATTGCATGATTCCAGTAGCCTCTTGTTAAATTATCATGTTAATTTGTTTGCAGTGTGACAGCTTCTGGCCTGCAATTTTGATTGTATTGAATGTTTCTCTTTATTGAACTTGTTAGTTCTTTAATATTCAATGACAAAATTGTCAACAAGTGCCAGGATCCTATTATTCCTTTGTTTACCTTGGTTTTCCCATGCATAAGAACTGAAATCTTGGCTTCCTCATAGTCCCTGGCTCCTTGATTGGGTACATTCCCTCCAAGAGTTCACTGATATCAAATAGCTGGATATTTCTTCTAAAACCAACAAAAGGATGCCACTGGCAAAAGAAACAAGTCCAATAAAACTGGAACTCTTGCAGTTTATTGAGAAACTCAATTAAAATAACATAAACTCCTTATATAAAATGTTTGCGTTTTCGTCCACATAAATCAGACTTCCTCAGATGCTTATCTTGAAACACATTAAAGATATTTTATATATTCCCTCCAAAACCCCAAAAAACAATGAATTTAAAATTCCAGTTAGGAAATAAACCAATGCTCAGTCGCATATTTAAATGACCTCATGAATATTCAATTATTATTCATTCCCATCGTGAAACTGTTTAAGTTAATCTAACTTTCATAACCCTTCTGTGTAATGATTAATAAGGTTTACCAACATTATATAAAATTTCAAATTACAATAAATAATCACTTTATTTAAAAAAAACTATAAAATATACTTTAAAAGCAAAAAGTGCATGGATTGGTTTTTAAATTTCTTTTTATCACAACATTATAGGCAACAGTGCCACCTTCAGTCCACAAAAAATATTATATTTATTGAACACAATTCAAAGTTTAGCAGCCCTCAGTTTTAGAAGTGGCAAAATAGAAATACTATCATTTAGCCCTGGGCTTTTTCCTGATTATAGGGTTACTTGCCACCATAATTCTCTGTATTCTATTTTTTCCTCCCATGGGCTACCCCTTATATCGTTATTAATATGTTCAAATACTATAAAATGAAATTTACAACCATCACATTCCTTGGAATGTTTAAATAGGACGTTACTTTCCTTACCCATGGACATGTCATAGACATGTTCATATATTCTTCTTTTTAGGGTCCTTTCTTCTGATATACCTGCTGCTTCCAAGCTGCAGACGTTTCCACAAGTTATACTTAGTGAAGTAGATTTAAAAGTCTGGTAACAGCAGTGTAACACACTAATAAGAAAGAAAGCAAGAAAGAAAGAAGAACAGGAATATACATTATGATACTCTATACATAATTTGATGCCTGCAAGGAGTAGGAATTCCTCCCATGATTCTGAACACAGGGTAATGACCAAAGAACAACAGCACCCAGCATGTACAGCTATCCGAACATATCAGTTCCTTGGTTTTCATGCAGCTCTAATAGTGTGCTTTCATACTTCTAAAAGAGCACAGCTCTATCCCATTTTAATTTAGGGAATTTCCATTTATAAGCATCTCTTTGACTTAGTTAAAGCCTCACTACTTCAAAATACCCAGAAACACCAAGATGTGCTTTCAGCTAAGAGCATTAACAACAGTAGTATATAAGAGGATGTTTTTATATTGGCAAGAGTTGTAACATAAAATGTAAAGACCCCTTAAGGTGCAACTATATTTCAATATTATAAGCAAGGAGAGTTGAAAAATCCATTCCATTTGGTTTAGACTTCCTCAGTTTCCTTTATTTAAGGGACCCATTCCTTAATTTTTTCTTACTGTAACAAGTTATATATGTCAGTGTTAGTGACACAACAGATAGCACATTCTCCTTTGGTGCAGAAGTTTGTGAGTTCTACTCCCACACTGGGTAGATCTGTTGCTGCCACTGCAGTGCAGCATAAGGAGGGTGTTGGACTCCTGTGTATGCCATACTTCAGAGGCATGAAAACTGAGGCTTCATCTGCTTGAGTTCATGGTAGCTCAGGCTGATGTAAACGATCCCACAGCACCTATCAAAACGAGCAGGTAAAGTTCCCCAATGTTCTGTTCAACTTTCCCCAGTAGTATAAATACCACCTCAGGTCTCCCAGAAAAGAGGCTTCTAGTGGGACTAACCCAGTCAACAAAGAATAAATAAATAAATATTGTGACATTAGCTACAATGACTCATTAAGCAAGAGACGTCTCAGAATGCTGAATAACTTATATGAGTACCTGTGGGACATAAACAATGCCCACGAGATGTTTTTATTTAAATATTACTGCATTGAACAACTTTGCTCGGCAAACTTAGTATAATGCATTCATGGCGTCAGTTCTATCCTTTTTGCCACATAACATTTCTGGATATCTCCGTTTCCTAGAATATCATTTGGTGTCAAGTTTCTTGGTGCCTCCAGAAGGAAAATTTTATGTTAACATTATTATCTTAATAAATTGTTTTACTTAATTGTTTTCTTTAATTCAAGTGTAGTTTTTGAATAAGCTTTCAGTTGGCACTTTTAGCAATTAATTCATCAAACAGCAACAATCACATTTCCCAAAACTCATCCAGCCTTAACAAAACACCACACTTGGTAACTATAATTACACTGGTTTCCAAGATAACTAAGTAAAGTTTTACTTTGCTGAGGAACACCAACATGCTGTCGGTCCTAAGTTCAAAGGGAATAACATTAGTAAGGCTTCTTATTAGAGATGTCAGATCCCATGCTGGTTGACTTCATGGGTAGTTTAATGAGAAGTAAACTATATGTGTTGAAACTAATTGCTATCAGCTTACACAACTGTGCTTTAATGCAACAGAGAAAGCATTGTTGAAGATAGAAATTCTGCGGGAAGATAGCACAGTTGTGCTCCGTACGAGTGCAGACTCTCCAGCCAGCTTCATAGCTACTGGGATGTCTGTAGAGTAATTCTGAGTATGCCTGCCATACAGATCCCTAATCTTCTTTGACTTATTTGCATTTCTTCTGGTTTCAATCCTGGGCGATGCAGGATTCTGCATGTCCATACTTTTACCTTGTCTTTGTTTTCACATCATATTCAGTTAGAACAGATTGACATTCATTTTGTTCTGTAGAAGATCTTGTGCACTCTTTTATCCTTCTCATATACTTCTGTCTAATTTTTATTTATGTCATCTTCCAAGTATTTCTCCTATTCAATTACTTTCAGCTTAGATTCAACAATATGTTTTCCCCTGCATATTGCATAAAAGATTGTGTCATAGTTTATATTTCCTAATGTGCTTGTTTAATTCCATGCCAGTTGCTGTTTTTTTTTGCTCCACACTTCACAATGTACTGGACAAATGCCACACCAATTTTGTACCTTCTGAGCAGAAACTGAAATGGGTTAGTTGTGATCAGTGTTCTACCTGGATACCAATTCAAATGAATAAATGACTAATTAACTGACTAAAACAATCCTGATTATTGATTTAAGGAGTCCAGGTGTCTTACAAAATTTTACTGACAAATCTGTTGTAGTTCCAACCTTGTATTTTGCCTGAAACATTGATGAGCATTAGATTTTCCCTTCAAGCACAGACATTGTTGTCTCTTTGCCTCTGCTGTAACAAATCTGACTTCTTTACTGAATTTGCCAAATGATGTCTTAGCCCTTTGCTAAGAGTAAAAGCTGCAAATAAGCTTTCTGTGTCAGTTAAGGGGTTTTAAACCCCTTGTTGTCACCCCGTGTCAATGGGTGAACTCTATTGAGAACCCATGTAGTTTATCTGTGGGAAGTTTAATGCTGCAGGAATATTCTTCCTAATACTTTGCTGAATCTCTGAATGTGTTGCAATCAGTGTTTTCAGTAAAAAGCTGTGTTGCCACTTAGGTTATGGCATACTGACAGTCTTCCAAACAAATTTGGTTATTGTCCTACTAAGTAGTGTCACTAGAAGCAGGTGGCCCCCACAAATGAGTAAAGAGAATCCTACATATTTTAGACTAAAAGTCATTCCCCTATTAACAAAGACAAAATAAAAATAATGTGTTAAATAGATTCATGGTGACACTACTGGTAGAACTGATGTAATCAACATGACAGTTTTACTATTGATTGTTTACATTCCTTACCAGATTCTGATGGACACAGAAAGTTGAAAATTGTAACTTTGCCAGGCAATTTCCAGTGCAGGACTGGAGAACGTGTCAAAGGTACCAAAGGTTGAAGGGAATGGCATAAGATGCTAAGATAAGGTATATCTGAAAGGGTCTGATAGGAGTTAGTGAAACTAAACTGCTCTGAGCTACATTATTTGGCTGCAGTTAAATGAATGCAATAGCTCATGTACACAAAGCACCTAAACACCTATACCCTCTGATGAATGGCTTTTTTATTAGCTGTGAGCAAAAATTTAAACAGGCATTTCTTTACAGGTGGACTCCACTGAGGTGAGTCTCCCCTTTACTTTTACATTGTTATACTGAGATCACTACAACTTGGAGAAAAGGTGACCTTTAAAACCAATAATAAAAAGTTTCCTTCCTTCACTGTCTTGGTGCAGTTTTGGAGTCCATTAAAGGTAATACATTTCAAGCACCTGCATATCTCCTCTATACAGACTACTAAAATCAGAATGAAGAATGAGAGAGGTGAGCAGTGAAGCTCTAACGTTTGTGAAACAAGCAAAGTTGTATCTATCAGGGCAGGGAAATGCTATTAAAAAAGGAGAGGTTCCAGACTAGACAGAATTAGTAGTGGGCTATAAATAAAAGCAAGAAAGGGATTCCGTATGATAAGGATGGTGAAAAGGAGATAGCAGGATGACTGGGTAAGCTCTATAGTAGGTGGTCCAAGCAGATCCCTGGGATGGATGAGGAAGCGTTCTGGAATGAGCCTACATGGGATGGGACTGGAGTTCATGGAGTAGGCCCTGTTTAAGACTTGCGTGTGAAGATTCTTCACCACTGGTTCATGATAAAAGATAGTCTGCACAGGAAGAGTAAAGTGATGAGTATTAGATGCTGCAGCCGTCAGCAGAGAGGAAGATGGTTTGCACATACGATGGGAATATTTCAAGGTGATAGAACTTTGGAGGAATGTGCAGCTAATCTGGATGAAAAGTTATGGGCCAGTTATAGATTAGATTTGGAAAGTATATTTCTTTGGGATTGACAAAGAAAAATTAAAGCTGGTAGTCAAGGGAATGATGCATTGGTCTATATTTTATGGTGGCATGGGTAATGAAGTAAATTACAACAAGTTATTTGAAGTTTGAGAGCTGGAGAAAAGGGAGAAGAGCAAAGCATTGTTCACTAAAATGAGAAGTAATTTGTAGGGTAATAGTGAGGCATAGGTTGAGGGTTGGTGGCTACATTGGGTAATATGGTGTGGAATACAGGTAAATCAGAAACAGGGGAGTACCATATGATCTATAATTGTGTAGGATTTGTTTAAATGAGAGGAGGGTAGGTGTAATACCAGATATATGCATAGTATGTGGTTGTAGTTTGTTGTTGGTGGGATTGGTTGAATTCTGAGATAGGATGCATGTGGTGATGCATGGAATAGCTGATGGCTGAGATGGGTGGTATGACTGGAGGGGAATGATCATTTTCAAGAACTTTTGGGAGGAAGCAGATAACTCTTTTCTTAGTTGATAAAGCAACTTTTGATGTGTTGTTGAGTATATTTCAACTCACGGGGGATGGCTGCTTATAGGTTTTGTAAGACTATAGGACATGACATCATTAGTCAGGGAAGCTTGCATTCTTTCAGTGTGACAGCTTCTAGAGCATTTCTGTACCACATGTACTGCCTCTGCATGCATTTAGTGTTCATGAATATCTACTCTGAAGATTATGTATATAAAATGAGTATTATGCAACTTTTTGTTTCTTTGTTTTATGATGGCTTGTATACTGACTCTTATCTATTTTCTCAACTAGAGATGGTGACTGGGACTGATCTACATCACATTTAATAGATGAGAAGTCTGCCATGTTAAATGCCACATGGTCTATTGCTAATCCTTTTTCATGGGTTTCTAGGATTTAGTAAGGGTTACCACACAATAGAATTGCTGAGATAGTTTACTTAACATGTTCTTGGCTTGTTACAAGCAGTTCAGACTGAAATTAAGTATCCTTTAGTGACAGTTTAAATCTCATTTGCATAGCTCTAAATATTTATTTATTTGTTGACATTTGATTACGAGGAAAGTACAACTAGGTAGAAGCTCATTTTCAGTGGAGGCCTGGGGAGAAATGCTCCAAATTATTACAAAACATTTTAAGAACAATAATTTTACAATCTTCAAAAATAAAATGAAAACATCTGAAGTTTAAATAATTATAACAAATTAGACATAATTTAAAAATATTGGTTAAGAATCAATACAAATTATATGACAGTCATGTAATATTTACAGAAATTTACTAGCTATGCCATCTTTATTCTCACAAATTTGCTCATTTCTACCTATTGTAATTTGCAGATTATTAGACTTGTGCATTTCTTCAAGACAATTACAGTATCTTTCTGGTCTTTAATGTTTAAAATATAACTGTTTACCACAAATCACCACTAAAAAAACCCAAAAACATGAAACCAAGAAACCAGTCAGAAGTTTTAATAAGCACTTTCATTCTCTCTTTAATTCAAACGGAACGTCATCAGATTAAAACATGACACTTGCAGCAAGTTACATTTAAAACCCAGCCCTCCAATCACAATTAACTGTACTACAAATAGTCCTTAAAGAAATCCATAAAAGACAAGTGCAACATGTATGAAACCATATAATATTAATAAATAAATAAATATGTGTATATAATTGTTCTTAAACTATATGTATATATGGTTCCACTTGAAACTATCGAATGTTCAGAACATCGAAGTTCTAATCATTGAGACCAGAACATCGATGTTCAGAACATCGAAGGTTCAAAGTGAACCACAAAAAAACAAATAAACAGTCAAAAACTATTTTATGCAGGGGGGCTTCTCCCCCCTGCACCCCCATACTTTAATATTCCAACTCCAAGATCGCACTACAGTGGGGTAAGGGAAGTCTCCTGTTTACCGCTATATGCGGTAGCGCTAAACGGGAGATTTCCCGTACCCTACCTGCAATGCCAACACTCAGATGGCACACACGCACACACACACACACACACACACACACACACACACACACACACACACACACAACATGCAGGACACCTTGCTGCCCTGCATATACACCCAAAACTTACCAGTTTTACTTACCTGGCACTTACACTTTCAACCTACGATGTTCTGAACGTCGATGTTCTGGTCTCGATGATTAGAACTTCGATGTTCTGAACATTCGATGGTTTCAAGTGTAACCGTATATATATATATATATATATATATATATATATATATATATATATATATATATATATATGTATTTAAATAAATAAATATTTAAAAAAGAAATGGGGGGTTGGCGTAATGGTTAAGGTCTTTACCTCACAGATACAAGATACTGGCAACTGGTTGTTGTCTAGGCTTGTAATAGTTTGCAAACAGATAGTATGAGCCTATGAAACCAAGGAGACCCTCAATAAAGCTAGCTTATGTTTAGCTTCCCGGCATCTGATCAATTGCTGAAAATGGCTGGGTCCCCTGAATCTCTAAAAGACAAACTGTAATTAAAGTAAAATAAAAATCAGTGAACCTTCAGACTTATAGAAAAAAAGTAATTTTTGCACAAGAGTTGGATTTGCCTGCTGCACACCGTGATATGTATGGGCTGCACTCCCCAAACCCCTATTACTTATGTTCTTTGTAAGATCAATGTAACTTGAAGTAGGGGGAACACTCAGAGGTATTGTAACCTTGAACATAGTTTATATTTCCTCATATTCACACTAATAGCGCTGGTGTTTTAGGGAGTGACATTGCAGACCTCATAATTTCAACAGATATCCTGGTTTCTTAAATGAATGACTACCTAAATAAAAAAATGTGCTTTTAGGGGTCAAGTTATAGATAACTGATGCATACCAAAACACCACCCATGCATCTAGAAAAGGAGCATTCATCTTACCTAATATTTTTTTAAGGGAGGAGTACTAAAAATGAAAACAGATGACCCTTAAAATACACTAATGTAAATGGGAGTGAAATATTATCATCAAAAATCAAGGTTTCTCATTACAGGTAGATTTCAACTGTCTATATTTCCCAAATAGATAGAGCTCCATAGTATTTTACAATTACAAACACACATTTTATTTATGAAAAAATAAATGCCCAGATTTAGATTGATTATCACTTGCTTTATATGTTTTATACACTGGTGTTGTTGACTAAAAAGCTTCATTTTTCTAATTACAATTTTGTTTTGCTAATTGTGTTAAATTAGCAACACTTTCTCAGGCCCAGTCCATGTATAGGTTAAGAGAGAACAAAATGACAAAGCAAATCTTGTATTGTTTGTCTGCCAAGCGCTACACAAAGTTGCATAGTTTTTAATGAGAGCATATAACAAGATAACAATTGTATGCTGAGTCGGGATATAGTGACAAACTATATATCCTACATCCACCTTGCTGGTGGATGTGACCCATGATAAGATTATATTTGTTTACTGGGTGATCCAACTATGCAGAGCCCCTTTTCAGCTGAGGCCAGGGGAGAAGAAATCCACATAAATTTGCACAAAACAATAAATAAAATTTAACAATACAATTTGCAGTCATCTCACACCTTCAGCCTTTACGACTTGCAAGTTTATCCCAAAGGAGGCTTCCTTTTGTTCTACAGTATATTGTTGACAACAGTGTGGTTATGTCTGTTTGAATAACTGTTAAGAGCCTTTGTAGCAGAATCCTGTTTGTGAAGGCTGCCATCATACACGCTTTGTTTTGGTATCACAAAAAGAACTCTCAAACATTGCTAGCTACTGAAGAAAATTACAGTTGTGTAAAATCTTACCATAATTGTAGATGTCCTTTTCTTCACTGTTGCAGTATTCATAACATAAGGGATCCCATGCCAAGGGCAGGTCGACATCCGGCCAATATACCAAAACCTTTAGGTTGCTTTGAAGTACATTGCACATCACACATATGCTCCTTGCATAGCATAGGGCATAAAGGTGACATCAGGATACCCCATCCTCAGAACTGAAAGCCCCAGTAGGAACGCCAGTCCAAAGAATAGAGAGGTAATCAGTACATTCAGAAAAGAAATGGACCAGGGGGTGAAGGGAGGGAGTGAATACTGCGACAATTAAGAGAGGGACATCTACCATTATGGTACGATTTTACACAACTATACTATGTCCTTCAATATCACTGTTGCAGTATTCATTCAGGAAAAAACATGGGAGGAGAAAGGACAAGTAAGCCCTCTAGGCAGCCATGAAGGAGGCCCTAGCAAAACCATCTTTAGCACTGGAGATTCCAAACAACCTTTAGTGCTTGGTAAATGTATGCACAGAAGTCCAGGTAGCTGCCTCAAGAGTAGAGTTAGCATCCAAACTGCTGAAAAAAGCACCAGAAGAAGCCACAGCTTTAGCAGAATGAGCATTAACAGGAGAAGGAAGGCATTTACCATGAAGAGAATAACAAAAGGAAACAGCTTTAGAGATCCAAGAAGAAATAGTTTGCTTGGACCTAGGATGAAAAGAAACAAACAGCTGATCAGATTTCTAATAGTCGTAGTCTTATCCAAATAAAATTTGAGTTGTCTTTACACATCCAATGTGTGCAGCATCCTCTCACTGACAAATTGCAGAAAGGGGAAAAAAGTGGGCAAATGAATAGGCTGATTAAGAGACAACTCATTAACCTCCTTGGGCGTAAAGGAATGGATTAGTAAGCAAGGACACCGTATCCTTATGAAACACCAAAAAAGGAGGACAAACCATAAGGGACTGAAGCTTAGACACCCATCTGACAGAATAAAGGGCCAACAAAAGTGCAGTCTTCCAAGAGCAATGTTGCAAGGAAGCTTAAGTAGCAAACTCAAAAGGAGCCTGAGTCAGTTTTTCCAAAACAAAATTAAGATCCCAGGGAGGAGGAATAGGCTTCCTGGGAGGTCTAATATGAAGGACACCTTTAAGAAATTGTTTAGCTTCAAATCTAGAAGCCAAAGGAGGAGGAAAAAGGCAGACAGGAAGATAAGTAGGCCTTAACAGAAGAATAGGCCAACCCATCATTGATAGATTCATACAAATAGGAGAGAACTAAAGGGACATCGGCAGAAAGTGGATCCTGGTTATGAGCGATACATCAAACAGAAAAAATCTCTTTCATTTGGATAAGGAGGGTTTCCTAGTAGTAGGCTTCCTGGCCTCCTGCAGGACCTTGAGTGCATCCTCAGAAAAAAGGGTGTCTGTGGAAACAAAATCCTTTCACTCACAGTGTCAGTTGAAGAGTAGAAAGGTGGGGCTAGATGAGAGATCCCTTGTCTTGTGTTAGTAGGTCCACCCTGTGAGGTAACTTGTGATGATTGCCCTTGGCTAAATGCAGAAGAAGAGGGAACTGATACTGTCTCTGCAAAAAGGTAGTCATGCAGAATTTTGAACAGAACTTTTGGAATGAGGGGAAGGGGAGGAAATGCATAAAGAAACATCCCCTTCCAAGAAAAAGAAAGGTTGCCCACCTTCCAAACCAGAGGACCTGGGAATCTGGCACAAAAAAGAGGAAGTTGTCTATTCAGAGGGAAGGCAAATAGATCTATTTGAGGAGTACCTCACTGCTGGACAATGTCCAGAAACACATCCCTGTGAAGCATCCGTTCATGAGATTGAGTTAAGGACCTGCTCAGAGTGTTTGCCACAATGTTTTGATCTAAGGCAATGTAAACTGCCTGAAGAGTCACTTGATACTGGACAACAGGTTCCCACATCAGGACAGCCAACCAGCAAAGAGGATAAGAAATCTTGTTTTTCCCCTGTTTATTTACATATCATCTCACTGTGGTGTGGTCTGTAAACACCCTGACAGGTCCTGGGGAGAAAAGAGAATGAAAAGCCCGAAGAACCAGCAGAAGAGCTCTCATCTCTTTGCTATTGATATGCTTCTTCAGTTGAAGAGGAGACCACACTCCCTGCACCTTTAAGGAGCCAAAGGCTGCTCTCCATCTCACATCTGAAGCATCTGTGAACAGCTCCTGAGAGGGAAGAGGGGGATGAAAATGGAGCCCTGGATTTTGGGACAACTGCTGGATCCACCAGAGGAGTTCTTTCTTGAGACAAGGTAGGAGAAGAACTACAAATTCTAGGGGGTGAGCATGTTGAAGCCAAACTAACTTCAGGAACCACTGAAACGTTTTCATGAGAAGTTGGGCCAGAGGGATGCATAGGGATGGTGGATGCCATGAAAACCAGAGCTCTTAGAAACTCACTGGTTGTATTGGAGGCCACAGGAAGTAGGGTTTGAAAGAAGGAGATGAGGGCCAAGGCCTTGGGAGGAGACAGGGATGCCAGCAAAGGCATCATCTGATGATCAGAATATAGAGATAAGCATCCTTGAGATCCAGAGGCACCATATAAGTCTGAGGAAGCAAAAGACAGAATAAAGTTTGAAGGGACAACATTCAAAAGGAGAGCAACTTCAGAAAAGTGTTTAGATGAGAGAGGTCTAGAATTGGTCTCCAAGTACACTCTTTTCTGGGTACTAAAAACATCCTGGAGTAAAACCCCCTCCCCCTTTGGCACACAGATACCTCTTGAATATTACCCTGATTCAAAAGGTCCCAAAGCACCTCTGGAAAAAAGGAGAGTTGTTCCTGAGGGGGCTGAGGAATACCCATGAAAAGGGGAAGAGATTTCCATATCATGAAATAACCCTTGTGAGTAATGGACAGAGCCCAGGAATCCTGAGTAATCTGTAGCCAAACAGTAAGAGATTGGGGGGGTGAAAAGAAACAGGAAGGTGGCTGGGAAGAAAAGGATAGTCAGACAGCACCTAGTTTATCTGGAAAGGAAGACCTCTGAGGCACTGACGTCTGAGTAGCCTTAGCAGGTGGAGCCCAATTCCCACTCTTATTGCCCTTAGGAGGAGGGTGAGATTGTCTAAGAACAAAAGCTGGCTTATTGGGATAGCTTCTCTGAAATTTAAGAACCAGAGAAACAAACACATTTAACTTCCTGTAAAGACTTTCCCTTATCCTGAAGGGACTTAAACATATCAGCATCAGCTACACCAAACAAGTGTTTATTATCAAGAGGGGCATCCATCAACTTAGCTTTATATCGTCAGGTAAAGATTGAAGGTGAAGCCAAGAATACCTCCTCATCACTGACCCAAAAGCAACAGCTCTAGAAGCATCTGCTGTGTCATACACTTGATGGAATGATGAGTCACCTGGGAGGAAGTCTGTAACAGGGAACGAGCAGAAGTTTTACCCCCAGAGTCTGGAAGATCCGATATAACCTGATAAGCCTGGGATAGGAGAGCCAACACTGGACATATGGATCTGATAATTAACAGGCCTAAAAGCCAAGTTAGTCAAGGTGTAAACCTTCTTATCTAGCCTTTCCATGGTTCTGCTATATTTATCAGAGGGCAGTAGTTTGAGTGAAGGAAGCAATTGAGATGACTTGTTAGAGGTTGCAGACACCACTGAGGGGTCAGCAGCAGGCGACGTGTACAAAATGTTACAGTCCTCAAGCACCCTATAAAATCTATCAGGTGTTTTGGGAGCAGGGGGCTGAAAATCTGGAGCTTTAGAGGCATTGGAAAACGCATCCAGCAAAGCAGCCAAAACAGGAGGAACAGCAGAAGATTTATGAGATTCCATTTGCAGCAACTTATAGTACCTCTTATGAACCTCAGAGACCACAGCACAATCCCATTTAAATAACTCCATCATCCATGAGATTGTGTCCCTGAAAGAAATTCAAAGGGAGTATTAGGACTGGTAGATTCCTCTTCCTCTGATCCATAGCCAAAGGAATCTGAGAAGTGTAAGCAAGGGATTCCTCATCCGACTTCAACTCCTCCTCAGAGGAATCCTGTTCCCTGGGTCTTTTAAGGAGATGACCAAGAGGGGGGGTTGGAACAGAAACTCCCTGAAATGGTTTTGGTGCCATCAGAACACTAAACAAACCCTTAGTGAAGGCGTGCCACTTACTTTGTGGATCCTTAGCAGCAGGAAAAATATGTACAGTTTTTTGTTTTTTCTTCAAACGGACATCTGCCTTATAAAACTTGGAAGGCTCTGACCTAGGAAGGCATTCAGTAATGATAGTATGGACTTCTTCTCTGACTAAAATCTGAGGAACATGCCTAGACACCTTGGAAATGATCAGTCGTATTTCCCCCTGAATGTCCAAAAGTGACATCTGCAAAGTCTCCTTGGACGTGCTTAAAGTTGGATCCCTGCTGACTTCCGACACAGTGATGGCAGGGGAATTTGACAACAAAGTCAAATGACCCTCTGGACATTTACTCACCTCAGGATAAGTGTCTGGTAGAGACTGAACAGTGGAAGATTCCAGCGTAGGCTTCTTGGCTTTCTTCTTCCCTGACAGATGTGACTCAGGGATGGAAGTTCCCCCAATCATAACTTTTGTGAGAAGTTTAAGAAGCTGATTCTCAAGATTTAGCATCAAAGAACAAAGTCTACTATGTAAGGTTTTAGGAACAAAAGCATGAATAGAACAGGATGTATGGTCATACAAGGCGCCATTGCAAAACAAACACTGGACGTGGTGGTCTTTATGGGGAATCTGTCTCCCACATTGGCATTTACCCTTCTTGGATGACATGAAAACCCACAAGCAACAAATGAAAAACACAAGAAAAGGAACCCAAATGAGGCACTTATCTTCAATGGCTCAGTGAAACTAGCAATGGAACATAAGCATTCAGACCAATGATCAAAAGATGGTGTCCGGACTGGTGGCAAAGAAGTTGTGAGGATGGTTCGTCTGGACATCACCTTTATGCCCTACACTACACGAGGAGCATACGTGTGATGTACTGCGTACCTTAAAGAAACCTAAAGCCTTTTGTATACTGGCTAGACTTTGGGCCTCCCTTAGCAGGGGATCCTTTATGTTATGAATACTGCAACAGTAATATAGAAGGACATCAGTATACTACACAAGAATAACAGCTTGGACTGATGTTGCAGTTCAGCAAATGAAGCACAACCTCTTACTAACCACATGGATTTAAATGGCCACATTTTTTGCATAAGTCACAAGGGGTCTATGTCATATCATCGAAGGATGACATAGTCAAATGACATTTTGAATGGCATTTTGTTGAACATGCTGTTCGTTGAACCTTTCTGACAGAGATCGCATTACGGTAAGGATCAGGAAATTTGTCCTTTCCTCACTGTACTGCACTTTCAGAGTTGGTATATATAACTAGCGGGAGGTGTGTGTGTGTGTGTGGGGGGGGGGGTTGATGAATGGCATTTCCAATGAAATGCTAGTCAGCAGTGTCATCCTTCAATGATATTATATAGACCCGTCACAAGAATCATGTGTAAACCAGAATTTGGGGTGGAATGTGAAATAGAGAAAATGAAATACAAACATTTCACAAGACACTGTTGTTGCAATACCCTTTATATATATATATATATATATATATATATATAGAGAGAGAGAGAGAGAGAGAGAGCACGCGTGCGCACTTCAGGCACCATTTCGACACATTTTTATAAACAAAAAGTCAAAAATCTATTAATACAATTTGTGAGTGTTCAAAAAATATCCACTTATAATATTCAGAGTGTTTCTTTTTGTGTATAATTGACATAGAGAGAGAGAGAGAGAGAAGTGCTCTTGCATGAGTGCTACTTGCATTCACAAGCAGGCTGAAGGCATACATAGGGGCTATTTTCCAAGTCAAAGAAAAAAACAATTCATTAAGTGATGGAGAACAGTGTGTCTTCATTTTCATAACAGATTAGATGATCCATGTCTTTTGTCTTTTCTTTGCCTTACTTTCTGCAGTAAATATGGGAGCCAGTTAACTCTTGACCATTTGAAATTCACCAATTCATCTGAAATCACTAAAGAGAGTTTTCAGTGAGGGACAGCTTCATTCAGCCTGTTTAGTACTTGCAGCTTGCCAATTGCCTTGATGTGTATTTTGGGGGTTACAGAATGTAAGGCTGGGCACCATTCTGCTTTAACATCTGAAGCAAGGTAAGGAACTCCTTCCTCTTGTGCTTCAGGGTAGACGGATAAGGAGAGCCAAAGGGTATCTATGGCCACTATAATATAGCTGCCCTCCGGGCCATTTTACTTTTAAAATTCTTCCATTTAAGATAAAAGCCTTACCACATTGCAAGCAGCTAGCCATGTTTTTTTTTTTTACTCCATTCTGATGCCAAGCATTTGCAGGCTTTCACTCTTATAGCTATTTTCTAAACCCTTCAAAACAAATTCTACTTGTGTTTCCATCTCGGTACAGGTACCATTACCATTCACATCTGCTGAGTCAGGTTTCCAAGACTCCAGTCTTTTTTTTTTTTTTTTTTGAATATTCAGCAAGTGTGCCTTTTGTATCTGCAAACTGCTGCCTGTTGAACCTTTGGAAGACACTGATGACATTTGTAATTTCTACAGTTGTAGCCATCTGACTACCCAGATCCATTGCCTGTCGCTGAAGCCTTACCATGCTGTTTACTGAAAAAGGGTAATTGTATGCATTAGACCTTGCAATGAGGGGAGTGGGGTGTTAGAGCCATGAAATCATTCTGCTTTTTAGAGGAGGAAAGGCTTTTATCACTTCCTTTGTATGCTGCCAGGTAGATTAGAAGATGTACTCTTCCCTTACTACAGTACATTTTGCTTCCTTCTACTTGCCTTGTTTCACATGTATTTCAAGACATGTTCTAGCATGTATAGTTAACATTTTGACCAATACTGTTCTTCAATTACTATATTTTATGCAACCACATATGACTGAGCATTTCTGTTTTCCTCTTCATGTTTACATCTACTGTTTGTAATTTGTATTGCATTCTGTTGGAGGTTTTCTTCTTTGGCCATCACTGAAAATAGGTCATTATTGCTCAGATGGACTTTCCCAGTAAGCAAATAGAGACAAATAAAGAAAGAAATAAATGCTGGGGGATAGCTGATTTGCATTTTTCTTTTCTTTTATCTTATAGACGACAGCATCGTCTTAGCAGAATATTTTCATTTTGATAAAAGAGTAGGAAATTCAAATGTTGTGTTGAAAGGTGCCCTCATTTGCATAGAACGCCCAGAAGTCCTTTACTGAAGGTTGTTTCGTTTGGAACTGATGGAGATCTAAGAGGGTTTTTGTTGGTGGCTTATGGCATTGTGCACAAATTAACCTGTTAGGCTACTCATAAATGCCAGTCTTACTTTCCCTTCTTGATAATAATAATAATAATAGGTCCAAAGCATGGGTGCTTAGTATAACATCTCCTTAGCTTGCTGGGAACAGAGCTGCTCAGTTGCTGACTGGACTTGGATTATTAACTGATGTCCTCTCTACAAGGTCTGCGAGTACAAAGAGATTTTTTTATGGATGATCATGCATTACTGTGTAGGGACTTGAATGAGTTCATTGGTGAGCCACCTGATGGGCTTTGCAGTGTTGCCTGGTCTACAGATAAATTCGCATAAATTTACTTTTTTGAAATGGGGGTAAATTCATTCCCACCCTGTGCAAAATGCATTACCAAGTAAAAGTGATATCTTAGGCTTACTATCTGGAGACCCATTTGGGATCAGATATTATTACTATTGTGGGTATGAAATGAAGACAAGTTGGAGAAGAAGCAGATGAAACTGCCAAGACCATGCAAAATTAATTGTTATATATGAACATTCAACATTGTAAGAGTAAATAAAACGTATATAATAATCTCATGATAAAACATAATAAATAATAGTGCCAAAACCTGAATCCATTAAAAGGATACTGGTGCAGGATTACAGAATAAAAGGTCTAGTTCAATAAATAATAATGCTGGCAAATAAAATTAAATTACAAATATATTTAGTGAATGACAAGCCGGCAAACATAAAATTAGCATTCTTACCTTCCTGCTTTAAAATTGCACACAACCAAATATTAAGTCAATTTGATAACCCTTTTTTGGACTCAGTCAAGTAAGTGCATCTTTATATTGTGGTCTGATCCTCAAATGTGTGAGGTGTTATGTACCTATAGACCAGGGCAGTTTGGTTAAGTTTCTTTTCCTGAATCCCTCTCGTGTAAGAAAGCATTAGTCTGATGTGTAAGCCATTTCACACTCCATACTGAATGGCACCTTTTGACTAGAATGTGCTTTTTTTCTGATCTATGCAACTAATTAATTTTGTGAATATTACATAGTCTTAATATTTTAACTGTGTAATTTGTACAAATTTGTGCAAACATTTTCCAAGCTTCATCAACTACGTAAAGGTCATACTATTTTAGTCTGTATATAAACACTTTAAATATAATGTTTCTGGAATAGCACTATATAAAACCTCAGTTTCACCTGAAAAAAACATTCACTGACCCAAGTGACCAATGCAGTTAACACAAATAAATTAATAAGTTAATATATAAATAACCACATTGCTGTGTAAAAAGTTTATTAATGGTAATCTTTTGTGGGTTAAGGCAATATTTTAGAAGTATATGTATATTTATTTCTGGTCCAACAGAAGAATTTACAGAAACATCACTGCTTTGTGAATATAGATCCTCAGGACTGCAGCTTCCCCTCTTGCTGCACTGCAGTCAATGATGTAATAAAAATCCACATGCCTGGTGTAAGAACAGATCACAGATTCTTTATATCTTTCTTCTTCAAAGCTAGGTGTATACCATGCTGCGCCACAGACTGATGTGATAATCTAGGAGTATCCTATTTATTGTCATATATGGGCAATGTGACACAAATGTAACAGACGTAGAGAACAAACGTATATACTATGCTTATTTAGTGCCAGTGCATAGCATCATATCACTAGTGCCAGGTGTGTGTAGCACACATTTGCAGTAGTATCTCTGATGTGATAATGCAGGTTTTGTGTCCCTGGTGCTATGATTATATGTAGGTACAAGAAATGCTCCATTTATTTTCAAATCCTTACACTGCCACTCATATTATATACTTTCAGTGTTACAGATGGTATAAAATGTGTACATGTCCTCAAGTGTTGGCATACTCCTTTACTGCCACCCATATTCTCGTATATATCATTGTTGGCCTTATTTTCACAAAACTACAGTGGGACACACTCACATTATTCAGCATTTAAAGTGCTTCTTATGTTGTTATATTTATACAGTACTAGTTTAACAGCTCTTATTCTCTACCTTTGGTACCACACATATTCTCTCTGAATATTACACAACTGTTTTCACACATCTGCGGATCCTATCACTGCCATATATCACGAGTATCATTACACTTGTCTCATGTTTATAAAACTAAATTTGATGTTTACTCATCTAAAATGCTGCAAAGACTGTCATCTGGGGTGATAACACCAGCCACCCCATCTCACATATACATAGAAGCAGTAGTCCTGTTATCTTTCACTTGCAATGATAGTAGTTTTGTGTTGCTGAGCTTGCAGTGTTGCTATTGTTTTCACATACCTGCAGTGACCCTATGTATACAGTGTCACTGTTATGGCACAGGCATGCAATACTAATACTACAGTCACATAACTAAAGTTATCATTATTGCTGTCTTCCGATCACAAACATGCAGTGCCATTATTTATGTTGTAGAGCTGTAGCACTCATAATGTTGTCACATCCCTGCAATGCCCCTACTTATATCAAAAGCTTACAGTGTCCATGCTGCTGTTAGATTCTGCAAGTGCCACTATGCCTGTCAAAGGCCACTACTTATTTACTGCTGACACAGATCTGCAGTGCTTCTAGAGTTGTAATTTTCCTGCATTAATATTGCTGTTGTCTCATGCCTATATACTATTGTTGCTTCATACTTGTAGTGCCACCATTGCTGTACATGCTTGCCTTCCCACTACTTATGTCACAGACTTGTATTGCCAATACTGTTGTCATATTTCTGCTGTGTTACTGATGATGTAGCATACCTGCAGTGCCACTGTTGCAGTAAGATGCTTGCACTGATGCTTCTTATGTCACAGTGTATAGTGCCTCAAATACTGTAACATGCCTCTAGTGCCACTACTGCTGTCACAGACATGTGCTGGCACTACTGCTGACATATATCTGTTGTCACATCCATGTAGTGGTATTAATATTGTAACACACCGGCAGTACTGCTGGTGCCACTGCAGAGCCAGTAATACCACAACATACCTACAGTGGCAATGCTGATACCACCTGTTTGCAGAGCCATCAGTGCTTTGTCATACATGCAGTACCACTAGTACTGCCATGGGTTTAGTGTCAGTGTTGTTAAACAGCTGTGATGTCACTGCCATTGCTGTTGTATACTGGCACATCTACTAATGTGGTCAAATGCTTACATTATCACTACCACTGTCACATACCTGAACTGCCAATACTGATATCATATGCTTGCAATGTAACAACTGCTGAGACATACCTGCATTGCAAGTAGTGCTGCAAAATGCCTGCAGTGATACTAGATAAGTCACAGTTCTGCACTGGAATCAATGCTGTTACATACCTGCAGTACTGCCACTGATGTCATAACCCTACAATGATGTTACTTTTACCACAGAGCTGTACTAGTATTGTAACTGTAACATACCTCCAGAGCCAGCACTGTTGTCATAGATATGCAGAGACACTACTGCTACCACATGCTATAATGCTACTATTTCTGTAAAATACCTGCATGATCATTATAGCAGTTGCATACCTGTAGTGCCAGTATTGCTATAATGTACACTGCCATTACAGTCATCATATGCTTGCAGTGTTACCATTGCTAACACATGACATTAATGCAGCTTCTGTACTGATACACCTGCAGTGTCTTTGCAGCCATTCGATTGCAGTATTGCTCCTGCAGTCTGACATGTACTGCAGCTATTGATACACAGCCACTGTGAAGATCCTGTTACCAGCCTTTTTATTACATTCGTATTGTTTTGACTTTTTTGTACCACACTCTTCAAGTTATGTAGTACTGCAGAGCTGCGGTATCAGTCCTTCTGGTAAACATGCAGTGCAAACCCTTTCATCACAGAGTAAGCTGATCAGTATCATCATCACATGCATTTGTAGTTCCAGCACTGTTATACTCTGCAGCTGGAGAGATACTTCTAGCGACCACAAATCTTTGGCTACAGAATAATCTCCTGCAGAATTACCTGTAATCTGCTCTCGCCTGTGTGTAGTGTTTCACTTTCCCCTGCAGGTAAGGTTATTAATACATGAAATTAAGAAGTTTCATCTAGTGGAAGTTATAGAAGGACAAATCTCCATGTAGACATTTTTCAGCTTTACTAGTTTACAGACCTATTGAATGTAATGATCAAAAGTAAATAAATTATAGAAAGTTTTATTTAAAATATAACATTTCATTTTGAAAAGTATGTTAAACTCACACAATGTCTGGCTGTTTTATGAGTCCATATTGAATGTCTTCACATAACTGAATTTTTTTTCAGCCTAATGAAACATCTGCTTCTGTCTTCAGCTTTTGCCACTAGTGGAAGAATACAATTTTTTTTTAAGTATAAACAATATCAATTAAGGAAACATCACCTTACCTTGATAGCACATAAAATATTGCCCATTGTTGCAGGTGTAATCATTCCATAGTCCAAATTGCCAAAATCTCAAATATACAAATATGTGTATGCAGTCCTCCTGATTTCCGTTATTATCTGGTTGACCATCACCCCAGTTCAGATAAGATGAAAATGCTCCATCTGTCCATTGCCACTGGGCACTGGACGTATCCCAGTAGAGTCCTATCCAGGCAGTATTTTCTCCTATGATACTTTTCACCTTCTGGTATTCGCTTTCACTCCTGATACTGACAAGGTCAGTTCCATTGGCTCTGCAGTAGTCCCGGGATGCTGTCCACGCCATTTCAAGTTTCACCATGTAGTAGGAATTACTACTTGCTGTGGGCAAAAGAAACATATATGACTTTTTGTAATTTCACAATGGCAACTCTTAACTAAAAGAAGAGTTTGGAATCCATGTCCCATATGAACTTAAAAAGTATACTTTATTTATTGGACACCGAGCTCATGTTGGCGTATTTTTATAATGCCATCAGTGCAATACATATGATGCAGTGGCAAGAAAAAAAATAATCAATGACTCAGACGTCACCTGAGCATATTCATTCTCTAGAAATATAGGGTCTTATTTTAAAATATGATCTTATCACCACCACTAACTTAGAAGCATTTGGTTTAATTTAAAAAGTTAGTCCACATTGTGAGCTTAGGTCACTTGATTGCTTAAGTTTTTATTATTTTATGTATTATTTGTTAACTGGATAAGTCAGCTGGTCCTCAGACTCTTTTCAATCTCAATCTGTTCTAGAAGGCACACAATCTGAAATATTTACACAAGACAGAAGAAATCATCAAGGGGTTGTATTAATAAAAATTTGAGTAGAACAAAGTCCTTCAGGTAGTTTCACACAGCTCTACTGCTCAAAAAGAGACATGCCTATTTTGCTTAATGCTGAATTCCATTAACTAATCCTGTCGAGATGTATGACTCACCAGTGCCAGCAGCTAGAACAAGTGTGGAATAGTGCCCTGTAGATGAGAGTTCTCAGTTATGGTATGATTTGCTTGGGGAAACACAGAGACATGGTAAACTGCTAATCCCTATGCACACGAATGTGTACAACCCAGCTAAAAGCTTCATGTGCTTCCACTGATCTGCCTGACTGTTGTGTTCTACAGAATTTTATGAAAAACTGTAATATGCAACTTCGAAAATGGCAACATCAGCTGTGATACATAGAGGCCTAGTTTACAAAAGCTATGCCCCCAGACTGCTGCGTTTACAATAAGCTCCAAAAATCTGAGGAGTTGCTATGCTACTCATTTCCAGAGACATGAGGTAAACTTCTTAGAATTACTTTTGGCTTGCATAATTACATATAGTCATGCAAGGTGGGCTTGTCTAGTAGTCAACCTTTGATGAATACCATCCAGTATTGTCAGAAAAAGACACATAACTGACATGATAGTAGTAAATTGAAATACTTTATTAACAGTCACACAGTGAACTTGAATTTGAGTAAAAGAATAATCATAAAATATGTATTTCTGTAAGAATATCTACAGTTTAGGAACTTGAAATTACCCATTATGTCTTTTACCACAGAGCTGTACTAGTATTGTATCTGTAACATACCTCCAGAGCCAGCACTGTTGTCATAGACATGCAAAGACACTACTGCTACCACATGCTATAATGCTACTATTTCTGTAAAATACCTGCATGATCATTATAGCAGTTGCATACCTGTAGTGCCAGTATTGCTGTAATGTACACTGCCATTACAGTCATCATATGTTTGCAGTGTTACCACTGCTAACACATGACATTAATGTAGCTTCTGTACTGATACACCTGCAGTGTCTTTGCATAGGAGCTCTTTTACTTTTTCTTTAAATTAATTCCTTTTTTGTTCATTTTTTATATATGCAGATAGTCCATAATAGGTGGAAGGTTCACGTTTTGTGAATGATATCTGCCTTGAGCCTTGATGAGCATTGGTTATTAGTGTAAGAGTGGGGAATTAGAAGGATGTCCACATACCTTCCATTTTTGCAGCAAACACTGCTACAATTTATTGCTGAATAAAACTTCCTTTTATTAAGCATAATAAAAGAAGCACCACAGATACCTCAGTAAACTAATACCTTCAAGAAGGATGGTACTGACAACTTTTGTGCAAGAGATAAGCCAAGTACAAATTGCATGAATTAAAAAGACAAACCAGTTAAGTGATTCTATAGTGCAAGATCCAGTCTTAACAATTGTTAAGAACCCCTACTTCACTCGTTAAGATCGGGTATTGTATTATTTATTTTTTATTTATTTTACACTTGTTTACCAGGAGAGTCCGACTGGGCATAAAACCCTTTTCAGCGGAGGCCCGGGGAGAAAAGCTCAATTGTTAGTAAACTATTTTGTTACTAGAAAGAAAATTGTATAAAAAAGCAAATAGTAAGATGACCACAATGAGGCAGTTTATATTTTAGCGCTTTCATCCACTTTATTAGAGCGTGAACTTCTTCAGAAAAGACATGAGCCCTCTCTTTCTCATGTCTTTTAACACTCTGTACAGGAAATGATGTCATTTTGCATTCAATTAACAATAATTGATAATTAATCAATACAAATCAAAAAATCTTAGTATGCTTTCTTTTTTTAAAAATACTTAGACTTTCTTTCAAAGTTCTTATACAAAAATATACAAAGAATATATATATAAAATAAAAATGTATATATACATATATAAAAAAAAAAATATATATATATATATATATCCATATATGTAAAAATATATATATATGTATAAAAATTTCATCTTTTGAAACATTCTTGTATTTGTGTATTTTGAAATAATTTCAAATCTCTTGATGTGTGTGTGTGTGTGTATGTGTGGAAAACACAACACTTGCCAGAACTCCTTTACTCCCCTGCACTACTTCCACTATGGAAGCATACACTCACACACACACACACACCCACACGCACACACCCCCACACACATGCACACACTCACATCTTCCACCCACAAACCTCCACATACACACATTCATTTTCAACCTCACACTACCCCCTATTCATTCTTTTCTCTCTGGGTGTAAGCATATCTGTCAAGACAATGTACACAAAAATAACTAATGATATTAACATAAAATGATATAGTCCATTGTTTGAATTTATCTATAAATTAAAAAACATTTCATGTTAATAACTTCATTCAAACCTGGTGGCGAATCCGCCCCCAGGATTAATTGCCATATTGTTTCTTTTTGCTCTAGTATGTTGTTCAAATCACCCATAAATTGCCCTTTTTCTACGTGATCTAGCACAAAAAATTCAAACTTTTTGAAATCACAACAATTCATCGCATGCCTGGCCAAAGAATTGTTTTTATCCTTGTTCTTAATTGCCAAAGTGTGTTCGTATATTCTTCGCTTCAACACCCTGATAGTTTTACCAACGTAATAACTATCACATGATGTACAAGAAGCCAAGTACACTACATATTCACTGTTGCAATTAAAATATTTCTTTGCCCAAAAGGTCCTTTTCATGTGTTGTAAATTAACAAATGAGGTGTTACTTATAAACCTACACTGTCTACAATTTTTACATTCAAAGGTACCTTTTTTATTGGTAACATTCCTACCTATGTAAATCTTGGGATCTGTTGTTTCAAGAATCTGTTTTATATTGGTGACTGTTTTATAGGTGAACCTAGGTTTAATTCCCAAAATGTCCACCAAATCCCTACTACCTACAATAATTCTCCAATTGTGTTCAATGATGTTCTTGATGAACGGTAAAAAGCCTAGAACAGAATAAATTGGTCAAGTGGGAGATAAGATCAATAATCTTGTATAACAATGCTTCTAGAAGACAGTTCTTACAGAAGTAGCAGGTAGTGACATTGTATACAATAAGAGTGCAATTTTGATACTTAGTCTTATGTACAGGTAGCATAGCAAACTGAAGACTTAAAATCTGATAGATATTAACAGCGAGAAAGAAAAAAAACAACATAAGGTAGTCATATGATTTAAATTCAATGCTTATTACATATGCAATTAAAATGTTAAAATCAGCTAGTTCCATGGTTTGGGCTACCCATGCCCAGTATATGTACAAGTCCAGGAACTGGTGAGGTGGGCTTTAATGTGATGCTTGAAATTTTTTTAAGCTAGTTATAGTTCTAATTTCAAGTGGTAAGCCATTCCACAGTTTAGCAATGTAGTAGGAGTATAGAGAGTCAACTTGAGCTATTTTTTACTCCTGGTTATTTTAATTAGATTTTATTTAGCTTTATTAGTGGATTTTAGTGGACAGGTACTTATATGAGGATTGAGGAGGCCTTGTAGAGCTGGTGTTTTATCGGGTTTATAGTGCATTTGGTGGGCAGTAGAGAGTTGAGTGAGAATGAGTTGGTGGGGTAGTTCTAACCAAGATAGTTGTCTTAGGGCCTTACAGTGATGGGTTCTAGGAGGACAGCTAGTGGCAAATTTAGCTATCTTATTATAGCAGGCATCTAGCTTGCTTAGGTCTGATTTGGAGAGGTTGGTAAGGATGGGTGAGGCGTATAGTAAAGTTGACAGAAGAAGAGTTCTAGCTGTGGTTATTCTGGAGTTTGTGGTTATGTAGTTTTTGGATCTGTATAAGGTAGGTACCTATTTTCTTGTGCATTTTTTTTTACAGTCTGGTCAATCTGTAAGTCGAACTTCAAATTTTGATCAATGACAACACTGAGAAGTTGGGTGGATGGTACTGGTTCAATCAAAGTCTTATTACTGGATGTGATGATGAAGTAAGTGGATTGGTTTTTGAATTTAGTGGAGTGGAAGAGCATGAGTTTAATTTTGTTTGGGTTCAAGATTAATTGGGCATCTGCCAACCATGATTCAATAGCATTGAAGAATGTTTTGGTTAAGTTCTGTTGTTCAGGTAGAGTTGGGGCAGAACATATGACAGTGGAGTCGTCTGCATACTGTATAAAGAGTGGCAGAACTAATGCTGCCATTCAAAATTTATTTCTATGCATTTAAATCTATTAATGTTGGCAAATGACAGAGGCAAAATTAAAAAACAAATTTGTTTCTGGCTTCTGCTTGCTAAAGTAATATGTCTTTAGCTTTCCTTAAGGTAAGACAATGTTTTACGCTACCTTTCTGGCACTGCTCACTAAGTGCTTTATAGCTTTGAAAAACGACATAACCCTTAAGAGATTTTTTTTCTTTCGTAACCAGTAATACACGGAAAAGATCATAACTCTCAACCTTCTCAACCTGTGCTAGAAATCTGGACAAAGCCCAAAATAATAGGGAGAAAATAGAGACAGATTTGAAATATTGTTTTTATAAACTTAGAAAGTTGATAAAATAACAGGATTTGTGTTACCATGCATTTTCTGAAGGCTGTGAAGTCTGAAACTCAAATGTATATCATTATTTAATGACTTTAGTCTGCAATGAGTTGACAGAAAGCCACACATTTTATGAGGAGCAGACTAAAAATAAGAGGCAAAAATCTGGACTTTCTGCAAAAATCTATCCATGTTATATTGAGACGTAGAAGTATTATTGGGTTTCTGAGCTTTGCTCTTAGGGTGAATTTCTTGGCATCAACACATAATAAGCTGGTTATGATCAGATACCCCATATTAGTCATCTATATAGTCCTCATAGAGATTGGTAGACATTTATCTCATTGCATAATTAAAAACTGATGCTTTCATGAGAAAGGGAAGCCAAATGATAGAATTTATTTAGTGTGATTTAGTGTAGGTAAATATTGGCAAGAAACTGAATGACAAGCCGAAGTTACTACTCAGGCCTTGAACCTTGTCAGCTAATGTGCATGTTTGTAATTTAAAGAAAAAGTTAAGGTGAAATAATAGTCCTATATTTTTGTACCTAGCAACTTCTAATACCGGTGTTCCTAGTGGTTCTCTAATTAAGTGGTTTTGCATTCCTGAGTACCTGGATGGGGTTTAATAACGCAGTTGCAGATCTGGTGAGATTCATGATAAGATTATTAATTGTAAACCATCAGCAGACTTGGTTAAAGTCCTTCTGCAGACCTTTCTGAGTGAGAGCATTAGTTCTGACGTCTTTTAAATGAATGCAGTCATCTGTAATGATGACATACTACATCAGTGATATAATGCTTCATTTGTAAAATGTATTAAAAGTCATATTTGTGTTTGAAAGTGTGGGATTGAATACCAGTAATAAGCTATAGTTTGATTTCACAGGTTTATCTGTTCATAAGTGTGTACTAGGCTAATGACCACTAGGGCATTTTTAAGCCTAGTCATGCATCCCAAATCTCTGAAGAGTTCTGGTATCTTGGTAACTGTAAGCAGGGGCTCAGGAGATGAAAAATTTATGAGCAGGGACCTGGGAGATGAGCCATTAACAGGCTGTCTGTATGGCTGTGTCTGTTAGAGACATAGGTGCCAGTCAGTGAGGAATTTCCTGTTCCCTATCTAATTGTACAAGTTGCACGTGAATTGGGTTAAGGAAGAACTCTACTTCATACTTATGGTGAGCCTGTTCATGAGAAAGGGTAGTCTCTGGGATACATACCTGTCTGTCCAGCAGGTTCTATTTATATTGCAGGCAAGGTTTATGTCTTTAGAATGGGTAATTCTGGTGATGTTTTGCGGATATGCAGGAGGTCCATTAGGGTATGGCAGGTGTAGATCTCCTCTCAACAGCTTGTAGGAAACAGAATATTAGGATAGGGCTTTGAGGTGGACTGCATAGGACATGTTACTTAAATCTGTATTCTTTTAGTGAGAAACCTCTATGGACATTTCAGTTGTTGGATATGCCTGGTTAGGTACATACCAAAAGGAGCACTGTACTTAGTGGTAGGGCTGAATGCTGAATATAGTGGAACAATGACCTCCATGAAACTAGATGCCATACTTGTGTTTATAAACTACACAGCATTGACTGATTTCCTTGATGCTGTAGACATGTGATGGTCAAAGGCTAGATTACTGTGTACATGTGTCCCCATGTCCCTGACTACTGGGTCAACTCTTACGGCTGTGCTATTAATATGGTAGTTACCAGGGGTGGATGTCTTCCTGAAGGATACTCTTATGCATTTATTGACATTTAGTTTTATTCCATGGCTCTGACACAAGTTATTTGCCTGTGTCAGCCCTTCATAAAGAACATTGCTATCGGTGGTGGATACTATGACTACTCCTAATTTGCAATCGTCTGCAAATTTGGTCAGCCAGAGGCCCTCGACTTTGATCTTGAGTTCAGAAAAGTAAACGCCAAAAAGGATCGATCCCAGGACCAATCCCTGAAGGTCTCCGCTTATGCCTGACCTCTTTGTAGAGGTGGACTCTCCAATTCTAACTCTTGGGTCCTGTCTGCAAGCCAGCTGGCTATCCACTGGATGATATAACGGTTTATACCTGACATCTTGAGTTTATCAACAATGTGTAAGTGGGGTATTGTGTTAAATGCCTTGGTCATGTCAAGGTAGGCAGTTTGAACTATTTTGCCTTTTTCATTGCTTTGGTGACCTTCTCAAAGAAGTCCACCAGGCTGAGTAGGCATGACCAGCTGTTGACAAAACCAAATAGTGTTGGGTCCTGTGTCTGGAGGTTTTCTATGTTAATATTGATAATTTCCATGATAATTCTTTCCATGGCTTTGCATATGAGACTATTGAGACTTACAGGTCTGCACTTTCCAGGCTCTGTACGTTGCCCACCTTTGTGCAGAGGGATGACTCCTGCTGTTCTTCATTCATGAGGCATAAAGTCTGCTTGGAGAATATGGTTAAATATTGATTACATAGGTTCTGATAGGTCATGTTTCATGCTATTTAGAAGGCATCCTGGGATATTGTTTAGGACTATAAATACAGCGTTCATGGCCTTAGAGAGAACACTGAGGACCTGTTCCCTGGTGGTAGTGGGGGGGGGGGTTACATTTGAAGGTATTCCCTGAGGGGAGGCTGAAGGGAAGACAGGGGTAAAGATAGAGATGAATTTGTCTTCCATTAGGTTTGCTATATCTTTTGGCTCAGTATAGGTGGCTGCATTAACAATGAGCTATGCAAACAATTGCGTATTGCCTTTGAGGCTGCAGACATAGCTAAATAGTGCCTTGTAGTTGCCCTTGGCCTAGGAGGCCAAATTTACTTCAAATTTGACTATGGTAGACTTTATGTGTCCTCAAGAGTTATTTGTTTAGTTTGATGTGAGTACTTTTATCCTCCTAGGGGATACACCTCCTAATTTTTGCCATGATTTTCTTCCTTCTGTTATATAGTCTACTGGCATTTTGATTCCACCGTGATAGCTTGTTTCTTGGGTTAGATCTGTACTTATTCCTGGTGGGTACAATTGCCTCTACGCAACAATTAACTAGGGTTTCTGTCAACAGTTATGCTTAGGTAGAAGTGTTCTCAGGGTTTATAGTGGCTTGAAATTTTGCTGGGTTATCAATTAATTGTAAGAAGTTAGCCTTATAGTAGTTCCTGAACATTGAGAGTTAGCTGGGTTTCTGGGTTTTATTTTTACTTCAAAGGAGAATGTTTTATGGTCTGATCTTAACTGAGTGGATATTACACATGGGGTTGTGTAACGCTCTTACATATTAGTGAGGACCATATCTAGTATGTTTGTGTCCCTGGGTGGCATATTGGCAGTCTGGTCCAGGGAGTTTGTATTTACAATATCCAGGAATCTCTTTGCCTGCACATATGGATTCATATATTTTGGATTCGGATATGATTCCCAGCTAATAGTGCGGCAATTAAAGTCACCCATGGATATGGTATTAGGTTGGATGTTGAGTGTTTCTAATGGTATTATAGGTATTAAGTAAGCAATAATGCTCAACAGGGTGTGTGTTAATGTGTAACTAACACTGTATGAGGCCCGATGTTGCAGGCGGAGACGCAAGCATTTTGCATCAAAAATATATAAGAAAATAATATGGTACTTAAAAAAAGAAATAAGTAAAACACAACAATTTTACAAACAGACCATTCTCTCTCTCTCATACACAGGTCACTTCTGCTTTCATACACGCATTCACTCACACAAGATTGCTCTCACTCTCTCTCTCACACACACACAAAAACACACGCACACACACACACACACACACACACACACACACACACACACACACACACACACACACACACACACACACAGTCTTCTCTGCTTTTATACATGTGCTCACTCACACAAGATCGCTCTCATTCCCTCGATGTCTCTCAAACACACACAGTCACTTCTGCTTTCATACACACATTCCCTCACACAAGACCGTTCTCTCTCTGTCACACACACAGTCTCTTCTGCTTTCATACACAGAAAAATAAACACATACATACACATGCATCCACACACACATTATTTCTGTTTTTTCTTACACTCGCTAAACGCAAAAGCACTACTTAACGAGTGTAAAAGTAATGGCAGCAATTATTTTTTTGCAGTCTGACCTCTATGGAAGCTTGATATGCTGCAGTGAAGCGGCAGACTCGTTTTTCACTGGGAATTACTTGTACATTAATGCCCTGCTGGAGAACATTCGTTCTCCAGTCAGGGTGATGATGTACAGTTTGGCCATTCTCTAATGGGCTGTATGACTTTGTGGTGGGTGGAAATTTGGCAGTAGTTAAAGAAGCATAGCAGGGCCCAGCTGGCTATAGTAGAGCATGAAACAATACATGCAAATGCAAACGTGTTAGCCCTCCTATTTGTTATGTTTCCATATGTAATTTCACATCATAGAAAATGGACAGTCAACAGCAGTAATACATAATAATATTTACTTTTCCATAGTACAGCAAACAGTGGGTTTGCACAACAGCTGGCAAAGTATCTGCGCATGTGAGATACACAGTTCCAATACTTTCCCTGTTTGCACAGAGTTAAGCAGTGCGCAAACATGAGCTGCATTGTTAAAAGCTGAGATGTAGTATTCAGTCTATGAAACACGCCTGACTCTTTCTATGGCAGCAGTTATAAATGCATTTCTTTTTGAGCTCAGATGATACTGGGTTTGAATCCAGGTGTATCTAATACTTTTAAATACTTTTAAATAAACATTGATAAAGCAATGACATGAATTCTTTATAGTACATGTGTTGCTGTGTTTTGGCATAGCTCAGCAAGGTTAAGCAGCATTTTGCAGAGGTAATTGCAGCATTTGGCAGCCACTCACAGTTGGTGCATGTTAGTACATGATGTGCACCCCTGCTCAAACAAAGCCTAAAAAACGAAGGGATCTATTGCTTTTTCCTGCTACTTACGTATGCTGTGTGTGATTCTATTTTTTTACCAGATTAAAGGTATTAAAATGGGATAGATAGGAAAGTGGTGAAATGGGGAGCAAGCAGAGGGAAGAACAAATAGAAAGTAGTACAGGAATGTGCAGGAGGGAGGTAGGAAAGAACCATAGCTTTCCATTTCTTTAACAGTATAAAATGGAAATATCTGCAGAATATTAACTGAATTTGGACTGTCACCTCCACAAAGAGGGGTGTCAACAATGCATTCATGTTGTGTAGCCAATTGGACCAAATCAAGTGTGTCAAGAATACACATGTTGAAATGGAGAGCTATGTCTGGGATGATTTATTTGTTTATTTTTTTTTGTGAGACAGGTGCCCATTATTTTTTTAATTTCAAAAAGAGAGGAATGCTGAGGAAGGGACATAGGTATGTCTGGGTCATGTAAGTTGGGTAGGTGAGGAAGCAAGTGCAAGCATACAAGACAAACAAGACAAGAGACAGGGATGGTGATGGACACAAAAGGCTGAGGGGCATAATGATTGAGATGAGGGTGGGGGCAATGCAGGCTTATGCCTATCAAGCTTGAAGACAGTGAGAATCAAGTCGTCACCCACTAGACTGACATCACTGTCTCCTTACTCCACTTGTGGCTGGAGTGCTTGATGTTTCCTCCTCCTCCTTTGGACCATGAGGGATAGCAGCCTCTCCATCCAGCATAGGTGTAGATCAGTGGTGCGATGCATGACCCTATGCACCATCCCTGGCAACTTGTTGCTGGTGATGAAATCACCATCTCTACCACTGCTCCAGAGGGTACCAGTGCACCAGCTTCTGGGGCAATACTACCTGAGGGAAAAAGAAACTAGAGCCGACAATACACTTGCTGTTCATAGAAAACAGTCCAATGTGAGCAAATATAAATGGCCAAGTTATGTCCAAAAAGTTTATTTTAAAACAAAGTAAAAGCAATAAATAACAGCACAATTGCAAACCACAAAGCTTTCGGATTACTCCTTCCTCATTGTGATAAAAACAGTTAAACACATCATTATTTAATTAGAAAAAATGAATGCATAACAAATGAAGCAGCATATAATTCAATTGAGAAACACAATCTGCTTAAAGAGATAAAACATTCAACAGCATAATATATCATTTCAATTATAGTTATAGCATTATTTCTTCAGACACAACTGTTTGCAATTTAAAATAGGTTTAATGGATATTGTAGAATTTATGCCAGGAGTACTGTCAGCTTGTTCTTAGGTTCATAGTTAGGTACTAGGCTATTGGCCCTAGGGCCTGTATAAGCCTAGACAAAAATGTACCCTGGCTTTCGCCACCCAAGAAAATTATTTTCCTGTGCCCCTGTCGAGCAGAGCTACAGAAGTGATCCCTGGGGTGAATTTCTATTTCCCATCCAATCATCAAGATTTTTCTTGAAGAGTGCTAATGATGGGCTCTGTTTGACATAGATAGGTGGTCTGTTCAAGAGTATGGGAAGTCTCTGGGACAGGAATCTATCCCTCCAGCATGTTCTGTTTATTGTGGTGACAAGGTTTATGTCCCTAGAGCGTGTAGCTCGGAGGGATTGGGATTTCTTTAAGTGGAGCATGTCCAACAGCTCTGGGTTTGACATAGCTTTGTATGTTAGGCAGAGATTGCTTCTGGGTAGGCGATATGCGACGGAGTAAAGCTGGAGTTTTTTAGACGGTCTGCGTAGGGCATCTGTTTGAGGCCAATAATCCTCTTTGTGAGGTATTTCTGTGGCCTTTCCAGTTGTTGTAGATGTCTTGTGTGGTACATACCAAAAGGGGCATTGTACTCTATAATGGGTCTAATGAGTGATGAGTAGAGGGGAACAATGACCTCTTTTTTTCAGGATGTGAAACCTTTGTGATGAGGTGTGCCACATAGAAGGATTTCCTGACCACTGTGGTGATGTGATTATCAAAGGAGAGACTACTGTCCACCTGTGTCCCAAAGTCTCTTATCACATTTTTGGTGTTAAGTAGACTACCAGCTATGTGGTAGTTCATGGGTACAGAGTTTTTACCAAAGGGGATGACAATACACTTTTTGGCATTGAGCTTCAGGCCATGGCTTTGATACCAGGCATCTGTCTTAGTGAGACCCTTTTGTAGTATGTCCACATCGTTAGAAGTTTCGATTATAGCTCCTAGTTTGCAGTCATCTGCAAACTTTCTTAGCCAAAGACCTTCTGTGTTAGCTTGTACTTCAGAGAAGTAGATACCAAACAGGAGAGGACTGGCTCATGGACAGAACCCACACTGTGAAAGTAGTAGACTCCAAATCCGACTTCAGACCAGTGACAAGTGGAGTACCACAGGGTTCAGTCGGATTTGGAGTCTACTACTTTCACAGTGTGGGTTCTGTCCATGAGCCAGTTGGCAACCCATCTTGTGACATAGGGATTTATACCTAGTTTAGTGAGCTTATCTATAATTTCAGAGTGGTGTATGGTGTTGAAAGCCTTGTTGAGATCTAGATAAGCTGTGTGAACCACCTTACTCTCATCTATGGCTTTGGTGACTGCTTCAAAGAAGTCAATCAGGTTTAGGAGACATGATCTGCCTTTTACAAATCCGAACTGGGTAGGTTCCAGAGTTTGGAGATTACCAATGTCTTTGTTTATGAGTTCCATGATGATACATTCCATGGCCTTGCAGACCAGGCTCATCAGTCTAATGGGGCGGTAGTTCCCGGGGTCTGTCGTGGCTCCCCCTTTGTGGAGTGGGATAACCATCACGGTGTGCCATTCAATGGGCACAAAGCTTGAGGTGAGGCTATGATTGAACATGGTACTTAGGTGGGATGCCAGTTCATTCTGTATTTTGTGTAGAATGCAGCCTGGGATACTGTCAGGTCCCATGGATGCTGTGTTCTTGGCTTTGGAGAGTGTGTTTTTTACCTGTGCAGCCGTGATTTTAGGAACTTTGCATTCTTCTGGTATAGAGATGGGCCCTCTAGGGGGTGAGAGGGGGGTAAAGTTAGCACTGAACCTATCTGCCAGAATGTTGGCAATATCAGTTGGTTCTGTATATTTAGTGCCATTGTGCTGTAACTCAGAGCAGATCTGAGTGTTGCCCTTGAGATTCTTAACATAGCTATAGAATGCTTTGTGGTTGTCTTTAGAGTCAGTGGCAATTTTGTTTTCATAACTAGCTTTGGAGGATTTTATGAGGGATCTCAGCTTCTTACTGAGGTTGACCAGGGAGTTCCTCCAGTCATGGGATTTTACTCTTTTTTGCAACGGTTTATTTCTTCTGTTGTAGAGTTTGTTTATGGCAGAGGACCACCAGATTGGCTTTCTTTTTTTGAAGGATAGCATCTTGGTTCTATTAGGGATAGCATGATCCATGCACTCATGTAAGTGCTTATAAAGTGCATTTATGTAGGATTCAGCAGTTGTACCTCTATTGTCCGTCTGCATGGGTGTCATGAAGTTTGCCACTTCTGTCTTAAGAAGTGTGAAGTTGGCTTTGGAGAGGTTTTTTACGGTGGTTTCCCCTAATTGGGGGTGGGGGCGGGATGTGGATGTCTACAGTGATTAGCTTGTGGTCGGATCTGACCAACGAGGATTTGACCTCTGGTGTGGAACACTGGTTGCCCATGTTGGTAATGACCAGGTCTAGGATATTGCTGCCCCTGGTGGGGGTGTGAATAAGTTGATCCAAGGCGTTGGAATTTATGAATTCCAGAAAACGTTGAGCAAAAGAGTTGGTACATGAGTCGTTTTCCCAGTTAATGGTGGGGTAGTTGAAATCACCCATTATTAGGGTGTTGGGTTGTACCCTAATACTTTCCAGTGTATCAAGAAATGAAGAGTGGGAATCCTGGGGCATGGTGGGGGGGTCTGTAGCAAGCTACAATTTGGATTGCAGTCTTGCCCAGAGTTAGTTGCACTTGGATAATCTTGGATGCATTATGCTGTGCAACTAGCCTGGAGGTGTGGATATCCTTAATGAATATGGACATGCCTCCACCTTTAGTGCTTCATTCCTGGTTAGGTGGCTGAAAGGTGTGGTATGAATTATAGCCTAGTAGTACAGGGGTGCGCTCTGGAGCTTTGAACCAGGTCTCTGTCACTGCACAGATGTCGATGTTCTCTATTTTAAGGAGTGCCTCGAGTGAATGCATTTTGAGGTTTAGGCTTCTAGCATTGAGTAGCATTACCCTCAGATTTTTCTTGTTTGTACCTGTTATGGTGGTGAATTTGTCATTTGAACCTTGCCTAAAAAAGGCACTATAGGGGTGGCAAGAGCCTTAACCAGTAACCGGAATCCCAAGGGCAACAGGTGCAGGCCATCTCTGGCAAAGCATCGTGGTCTGTCGATCATGTCGTCCCAGGTAGACAAATACTTGATCCCCTTAGAATGACACCAGGAGCTTAGCCAATTGTTGAAGTCAATCATTTTGTCCTTGTACTGTGGTATCATTCTGGGTGATGGCAGGATGCTACTCAGGGCTAGGGTCATACCTGACTGGGCTACAAGATCAGAGAGCTCCTCCATGTCCAGGGAGGTACATCTCAGGCCATTCACACCAACATGGACAATGACAGTGTCATATTTGTACTTGTTGTGGAGTGACCTGAGTGTGTGCGTTATGTGGCGGATCCTGGACTGTAATTTAACTATCCAACTGTATTCTTTCAGTTCTAAGTCATTGTTCTTATCACCCCCCCTCATACTAGTGGAACATATATCTATCACTCTAAATACAAAATTGTGGGTATTATTTGATTCCACAACATGCTTTGCTATTGCATTTGTTAGGATATAACTTCTGGTATCTGATCTATGTTCTGTAATATGTTCCCGTAGTTTTCTAGTTGATATTCCAACTTAGAAACTAGAGCACTGTTCACAGGTAGCTAAGTAAACAATATTGGTGGTATAGCAAGTTCATGTACAGGCAAAAGAAAAAAGTTTAGGTGTAATAGGATGCATAAATGTATTACTCTTACAAATAACACTACATACTGAACAGTTTAAGCAAGGATATTTGCCCTTTTTATTTAGTTCTAACTTATTTTGTCATTTCTGCCGAACATCTTTGTAAAGTTAGATGAATTCTTGTAAGCAAATTTTGGGTTAAATGTAATAATATTAGTTAGTTCAGGTAGGGCCATTAGAATGCCCCAGTTGTTAGATATAATTTTCTTAACTTCAGCCGTGCATCTACTATAAGTAGTAGCGTATCGTAAGAAGTTACTATTATCATTCCCAGTTCTATAAACATTGTTACTATTAGATAGTGCTGAAAAATAAGGACTAGCTATATTTTTTTCGTTGATCTAAAATTAATCTTTCTTCTTCCATTAATAACTTGGGATCATAACCTCTTTGTTGAAAATCACAATTCATATCATACATTTGTTCCATGTATATATTATCATTAGTATTCAGCCTACTGGCTCTATAGAACTGACTCTTAACAACACTTTTAAATGTGTGAGTAGGATGCATGCTTCTCCTATGTAAATATTTGTTTTTGTGGGTAGGCTTCTTATAAATTTGTGTAGATATAATACCATCTGCTGAATTCACAAGTACATCTAAAAAATGTATCTCTGTTAATGAACTAGTCATTTCAAATTTTAAAAATAATGTAGTATTATTTAAATATACAAAAAAATCATTCAACAGTTCATTAGTGCATCCCCATACAAAAAACACATCATCTACAAAATGCTTATAGAACAAAATATGAGGTCTAAATTCAATCGGACATTCATAAACATGTTTCTCTTCCCATTCATTGAAAGTTAAATTAGCGTATGTATTTGCGACGGGTGTCCTCGTTGTAATACCTGTAATTTGATAATAAAGGACATAATTAAAAAGAAAAGTGTTATTATTTAAAGTAATATTTAATAGTTTGCATACTGTTTCTATCTCTCTACCATTATATTCAGTATATTTACACAAAACATCTCTAACAGCGTTAATTCCAAAATCATTAGGAATAACGGTAAAAAGAGACTTGATATTAATGTTACCAAAACATATGACGGAATGTCTACGTTCTGTTGCCAAACAAAGAATTTACTAAGAAAACAACCTGTATCCTTAATATAACTCTTTAACATGAGATAATAAAGGACTTAACATGGTTTGTAAATAAAGAGAGATAGACTCAGTTACCCAGCCTTTCCTAGATACGATCGGTCTCATGGGGGGGGGGGGCTGGTAAAAGATGTATGTAATTTGGGTAAACCATATAAAACAGGTGTCTTGGGGCAAGGCCTAGAAAAATAATGCAATAATTCAAGAGAAATGTCATTATTGGTTTATAATTCAAACAATGACATATTAACTCTGCTAATACATTGCGCTAACTCACTGAATGAAATTTGCTTGAAAGCAGAAGGATCGGACAGTAATTCAAAAATAGAGTTGTTATAATCAGTAATATTCATTAAAACAATGCCACCTTCTTTGGCAGCTTCTTTCATAACAATGTTATTATTTTTTTCTAACTTATCTAATGCTGCCAATTCAGCTGTAGACAAATTATAAAATCTTTTAAATTTATCCTCAGCATAGAGCTTGTGTAGTTGTTGCTCACATACATTTTGAAAAGCTGTGACAACAAGATTACTAAATGGAATTAATGTACTGCTTTTTTTACATTGTGAAAGCATTTGTGTTTGAGAATCTTTATATAATAATTTTAATTTAAGAGTTCTTGTAAAAAGTTTTAAATCAGTGATGGCATCAACGATCGTGTCTTTCTGGGCAGGTATGAAATTCATTCCTTTACTTAGTAATGCGACGTCAGCATCAGTTAATACAATACTAGAGAGATTAAATACAGGGCACTTTGGACTGATTATCTCCATATTTGACTCTGTGCTTGTGGACCTATACTCGTATCTCTGGTTCTCTCCCTGTTAAAGGACCTCCCTCTGCCAGTGTCTCGATTTCGATTGGTTTTAAAGTGCAAACAGTTGTGCCTGTAGAAATAATGCTATAATTATCATTTAAATTATATATTATGCTGGTGAATGTTTTATCTCTTTAAGCAGATTGTGTTTCTCAATTGAATTATATTCTACTTTATCTGGTTGGCTGCTTCAGTCATTATGTATTCATTTTTTTTAATTAAATAATGATGTGTTTATCTGTTTTTTTATCACACTGAAGAAGGAGTAATCCAAAAGCTTTGTGGTTTGCAATTGTGCTATTTATTGCTTCTTTTACTTTGTTTTAAAATAAACTTTTTGGATGTAACTTTTTTATTTGTTCACAATACTACCCGAGGGCACAGGTAGTGCAGGGGCAACAGGGACAGTGCTGCCAGGTTGGGTCCCAGTCTTGCTGGGCATCGGTGCAGGAGCCGGTGTAGCGGGTGTAGGCTGATCCACTGGGGCTAGCCTACCTCACTGTGCTGAGTAGCATTTAATGATTTGGTACAGATGGATGACATGGAAAGAGTTTGATGACATAATAGAAAATAAAATAAAAAGAGAGATAAAGGTTTACGTGAGAGAAAAAAAAAAGAAATAAAATTAGTATCATCATATGTGACATATAATGCATTAGTACAATTATACAACTTTTTATCTGAAGTATTACATTTAAGTATATGTCCTAACAGATGCACACTATACTACAGATTGCTGAAAGTAATCCTGGAAATGTGCATATATTGCACACATATGTGCTTTAATTATATAGATTACAGTTTACAGCAGGCATTTGTGCCATTGGTATAGGGTTTTAATTTAATATTAATATTACTGAAAAAATAACAGTATTGTATAGTTATGAATTGTGGTATTTGAACCCACAACCTCTGACTACAGTCTAATATTGGACAATTACAATTGGTTTGTACTACAGACTAATGCATGCATACTTGCTTTTACAGTTGGGATATGCATGCTGAATTGGTGCAACTCTACAAAACACCAAAAAAAGCTTTCTTTAATTTTTAATGCTACAATAACACTTCTATTCTGTTGTATACATACCACTTGCTTCCCTCAATCACTCCAATTGAGCAGCATGAGCTTGACAATTGAACTCATGCTCTCTGGCAGCTGGGGAAAGAACAGAAAAGAACTGAACAGCATTATGCATATCTGCCTTACCTATATATTAAGCTTTCCAAGTCTTACAAGTACTCCATTAATTTCATACTAAGACAGCTGTGGGATGTCCACAGTCTCAAATTCCTCCAACCAACGGTTTGGAGTACCCCTTTTTCTCCTGTGTAGGTCATTAAAATGATGCCTACATTGCTCTCCAGTATATGGCATACCAGTGGCACTGAATACAGCCTGCAGCAAACTATTCAATGCCTCAGACTTGTACTGGGAGCCAGAAGAGTCCCCCGGCAGAAGCCTTTGGCTGTGGTACTTCACCAGGACTCCAATAAATATCCTGGACACCCCCATCTCTGTGCCCTAAGCCTGGCATCTTCTCCTCAAACCAAAGCATAAATCCCATGTATTGCCAGATGGACAGACATGATACATTCCAAATTAAGGAAAAACTACAATTCATTAAGCACTTTCATTCACAAAACTAGGAACTTCATCAGAATGAACACAGTTAAAACTCACTGGGTATTTAAATTAACTACAGCTATTAATTAACTAAAACCAACCAATAAAATATACTTACACAATTCAAGTAGTTAAGAAACCTGTGGGTCCATCATTGTTTAAAGAAAACCATCCATCTAACATAACCTAATATAGACTATGTTAGACATCCAATCTTTTTAACATTAAAATGGGGACTAAAGAACATGCGTCATTTAGACCAGGCGGACTTGTGGCATTCAAACATAATTGCCACCTTAATTCATTTTATCAAAATGGTCATTTCACCCCTGGTATCATTGTCTTACACTTCTTAATATCTGGTACTGCGGTGGTGGTGCTGCAGTAGCGTTGTCGCCTCATAGCAAGACGTTGTCCTGTTCGATTCTCAGCTAGAGCATCTTCTGTGTGGAGGCATACGTGAATGGGGCATGCCTTTGTTGAAGGGTGGGCGTCAGGGCTGGTAACCCGGTACATAAAAATCCACTACCAATCATTAGCGGACCAGAGTTCCGCTGTGGCGACCCCTAACCAGGAAAAGCCGAAAGACACAAACAAACACTTCTTAATATCTAATAAATGTTTATGTATCCTTTCGTTAAATTTTTTGGAGGTTTTGCCTATGTAAAATGCTGGGTATAAATTACAGCAAGCAATCTATACAACATTTTTTGAATCACATGTGAAATGCCCCTGAATGTTATAGCCTGCACCTCCAATATGTATGTGTTCATCAACCAATATACTAACACATTGTGAACACTGGACATATTTTTCATGCCTTTTTTTCCTGTTTAAAGATGTCTCAGTCCATTCCAGTATTACTGCAAGGCTATGTTTTTTGATTGGATAATTTGGCTGGTTCCTGTTTCTCTGCCTTAAGTAGCCAGTGTTTAAACCAGTTTGTACTTGTTTACACAAAGCTGCAGTGAGTTAAGCCTTTTGCCATTGCTCTGCTGTGGGACTGGAAAAGATAAGTGCTTATTTTCAACTGTTTTCCACACCTTTGATTTACTAAAACATTTGCTGCATATCTGTTTAAACTGTGCAACTGTTTTTTAGACTTAGTGAATTCAGTCTTTACCTCTGTTCTGAGCTTATGTATCCTAACTACCCACCCAGCTGCTGTTATGGTATTAAAGCATGGTGGCTTTGAGTTCCTCGCCTCTAGTATAAATTTGATATTGGACATTCCCCTCAGTCCCATTACATCAGCTCATGCTACTGTGTACACAGGACCGGCCTTAGCTAAAATGACACCCTAGGCGAAGTAGTGCTCTGGCACCCCTTAAGCCCCACCCACACCATACTCAAGGAACACCCCTATGTGAGCCACGCCCACATGTAGGTCACTCCCACATCTTTCATTTTTTTAAATGCATGGAAAATCAATGACTGCTTTGTCATACTGTAGTAAAGATACCTTGTAATGTAGTTAACCTGCAAGTGAATTCTCCTTAATAAACCTGCTTGATCTGTTCCTGCAAGTGAATTCTCCTTAATAAACCTGCTTGATCTGTTCCTGCAAGTGAATTCTCCTTAATAAACCTGCTTGATCTTTTGCTCCTTCAAGATTTTATCTACAGCCATGACACAGTAATAAAGCTGCTTTTTACAAAGTTCATTGATGTTTACGTGTAGAACTTGTGTCATTTACTCTGGTGTAGCATCAACTCTGCAGAGTACATGACTTTGCCTAAAATGTTACACATTAATTACTACATACCTTGATGTGTGCTTCATGCTCTTCACAGGTCAAGTCAACATACTTCAATGTCAGCAACACACTGTGATCTGACAAAAAATAAGGCAAAAATTCGGACATTGTGGAAATATCAACACCAGATACAGTCCGGTTGCAAAATGCCTATAGCGTGATGCAGTCACTGAGCACTGCATGATTCATTGCCTTGTTACCTAGCTTGAACTGGTCAAATTAAGTAGCAATTTCCACAAAAGTCTGTCATACCTCTTCTGCTTCAATACAATTACACCACTGAGAATGCAAGCTGGCAATATTCAATCAGTTTGCCTAGAATTTGCTTACAGAAACTAGTTTTGCATCTATCAAACCTGCATTAATTTACCTACACATGCAATGCATGCAAGCAACCCAAAAATGACATTTTGTGTATCCATTCTAAGCAGACTGCTTGGTTCTGTCTCACTACATCTTTTTGCAAATTCAGTCACAGCAGATGCATTACACATATCAATCATCTGGTTATTTTTGTTCACATTCCCCACATAACTAATATGCATGTCGTTTGATATATTAATTACCATTCTGTACTTTTTGCAGGATAGTATTTTCTATACCTCAGACTCATGAGGAACCTTTGAAGATGTACTCCTTGTTCAGAAAGTACTGTTTCCATCTATAATAAATAAAAATGTTTACATGTTGCCTTGTCCAGAGTGTTTTAGCACAGCATTCTTCAAGATCACTTTTCCTGACCCACCACTCATTTAAAGACTGATCTTCACAGAATCCTAACATGGTCCTGCTTTCCATGTTATATTCTTAAGTTTGAAATCATGTGCTTACTTTCGAAAATGTCATTTACTTTCTTTAATACAACTACACCCTAACATATTCCTTCTTATAAAGTATATTCTCCACCCTAAAAAATGAAAACTATCACGTAACTAACACAAGACTTAGTTGTGTTCCTCTTCTGTGACATTTCTATACCATTTCTCATTGTACCAGTGTTAGGTTTGAATGCAATCTGAGACTTTAGATTTTTTTCTTCCTAGCTGTTCATATCATGTAATGCATCTTATTAAAAGTTTTCTTGCCAAGGAAAAAACCCATAGAGCAAAGATTCACAGCTGCCTTTGTTCCCTTCCAAAAAAATCATAACCTTCTAAGATTTTGAGGATTCATAACTTTTACTACAAACTGAGGGCAGCTGAAGCAGCTAGAATGATGAAAGTGCCAAAACCTAGATACCACTGACAGAACACAACAGTGGCCAAGACTAAGTCCTTGACCTTCCAAGTTTACCAATCGATTCCTAACTTTACAAAAAATATTAAATCACCATTTTATAGATGCAGAAAATATTGTTTCTTCGCAGGGTGTTTAAAATGTGAACATGAACAGCCACTGAAAAATTCCTGATTGAGAAATATAAATGCAAAGCCAACCTTTACTGCAGGGCTTTATGATTTCACGTTCTGGGCACACAAAGCCAAAAACAAGTGGGGGAGCAAAGTCTTCAAGTTGTGGATGTTTTTAAAGAATGCAGTCAGTATTGCCAAAGATATGTTTAGTAACATAAACATTAATAGAAGTACAAGAATTCAATTCAAAATGCAGTTCAATGAGACTTATGAAACTAATCTTTGGCAGTACTCACTGCCTGCATTCTTTTAGTCATATCTCAGCAGTGGCACACAACAGCATTTTGAATAAATTAAAGTGCATGCATGCATGCAACATGATGCATTATTTTCTGGCTAGCTGAATTATCTTTTCATAAAAGGAGATTTTCCTGACCCTAAGATAGCATTTAAAACATCTGCAGACAGTTGATACCTGAGCCTTTATTTTTATTAGTTCTTTTGTTACCTGGCAAGATTTGCAAGGTACAGTTGCTGAGAAACATCCGCACTATAGATTATCCTGTGAGTCTTGCCAGGTAAAAAGAACTAACAAAAATAAAAGCCTAGAATTACCAACTGCCTGCAGATGTTTCTCTTCAATGAGCTTCAATCAGTGTAAAATGAGCTGAGCAGATTTCTTATTTGGTCCAAATGACATAAGATGACTCACTTGATTTGTATCACTAGCAAGTGCTCCCATACCAAGAAGTTTGGAAAACACAAAATCCACTGGAGTCACCACACGGAGATGATCGCTGATACAAAAAGCTTCTTTATTGGAATAAAAACACAAGCGCTTTCACGTAGATATACTACGCTTCATCAGGTGTAAATAAACATTGATAATAACTGCCTTTTATACAAAAACTTTTGGCGCTCAAAGTAACTAGTTGATCCCTAATTAGATAATTGCCAACAAGCAGTAAGCCACTACTAGTTTAAAGAAACAGTATTAGAGAACATCATTAAAAAACACATTATTGGGAATAAAAAGCAAAATAATAAACAATAAGAAAGCAATTTAAAAACATGACAAAAATACCTTAAGCATAATATGCCATACATAAATATGCCATACATAAATAACGTGTTAAAACCCATCAGCCTAGCAGCAAAAAGTTGCTAGTGTATTAATATACTTCTTAAGATAACTATGCAAACCTTCATTAAAGCACAAGGCATGAAACTGCAAAACAATGTCTCATAATTAAAAACTAACAGTATTTCTATTTATACATACAGTAGTATCACCTTTGCCGACTCATATCTAGAGTCGCTAACTAAACGCATACTTAAATTCTTGGTATGTGTATTCCATAGATAAACAAACCCCATATGCTGTCTTCACATCAAACGCATCTAAGGTAACTACCACGCACATAATGATGTGAATCATACAAAAGACAGTGTGTAGCAGTCCAAGGATAAAAACTGCGACCTGTTCATGTTATATAAAAAACGAAACTTGCATTCGTTAATGCTACAAAAAACATAAACAGTGACATCATGACAGCACAGTGTATTTTGGTACTAACCTTAATCATAGCTGTATATATACTCTGATCTTGCCTCAAGTCATATAAACAACAGTCATGTATACAGCGATCACTAATGACAAAATATCCCTCATCACTATCCAGGCAAACAAACTGTAAAGATATAACAAGACGAAGAAAATCAGTCCAGGGACAAAAAACGTCCTACTCACAACAACCACTAGCAGGCACCTAAAACGCAGTCAATCAAACGACTGCTAGCGTAATGGAAAAACAATTGTGCTATGATTATCCTGTCTAGAATCAAACTCATCAAACATCAATGATTAACAAACCTATGCTGACAGCTTCAGATCAAAGACTGAACTGAAAAATGTAAATCGTATATATATCTCACAAGGCAGCTGTCCAGTCGCTGACAGCTATCCACTCACCTCTGCCTATTGCAGGCACTAAGGTGTTCCAAGTAACTGCCACTATGGAAATTAAACAACTTCCGTAATAAAGAAGTCAACAGATATAAAATCTGACAAAAACTAACAACCAGGCAGATACTCAGATATACACATAGCCTACCTATGGCTTCTACAAAATGAGAAAAAATGAGAAAAAAATATAAATACTAATGGAAAGTACGTATGTAATGATCAGGTACTAAACTAAAATGAGGCGATATACTAACGCCTGTAGGACAACATAATGCATAAGGAAAATAAGGGGCTCAACTGTAAAAACATTGCAGACTACCGGCCTCAGCCTGAAAGTGTACACATGCTGAGCACCAGGTTGCCAATTATACAGCGGAGCTTAACTTTTTTAAAACGAACCAACAAAAATACATGCTAAATAAACTATAGAATTTCAGGTATGCCAAGGAGAAGACAACGATATTAAATATCAAAACACCACTACTAAGACTACATAATAGCCATACTATCTAACCATGGACAACACCTATATCTTAAATAAACCATGGGACAAATATATCAGAACTAAAGACCAAAATCACACCAAAGGGTCTAATTGTAACAGGCTTGTGGAATACCTATGAGGCCAGGCACGAGGGTACAGGCAAATGACAGTAGGGAACTCTATAAAACCCAAAATGTAAAAGGAATAAACCTAAAATCACATAGGCATAAAAGCAAATGCAGAAAACCTAAACTATGCTCAAGGGAAGCACCTGAACATATACAGTTGTTTCACAACTTCCTATTGTTGAGGATTGGTTTAACTGATACATATTGGTTGATGCCTGGATATAAATGGGCTTTTAAAGTGAAAATCCACTTAAGCTCCCTAACAGCCAGTTGGTTCATATTGTCTCCTTCCCTGTTGTTAACTACCAAAAGCTCCAAAACCAAAAAGTGGAAGCTATGTGTGTTGTATTCCAAGACATGCTTGGCCAAAGCATTATTCTCATTGCCTTTCCTAATATCATAGCAATGGTTGTAGACCCTATCACGAAGTCTTCTCTTCGTGAGGCCTACATAAAACGCCTGGCAAGAGTCACATATGGCAAGATAAATAAGGTTGGTGCTATTACAGTCACTATAGAACCTGGGTGTGAAGATAAAGGAACCATCTGGATGGAAAAAACAAGTGTTCTTGGATATACGTGGACACATATGACAGTGTCCACAGGGAAACGTCCCAAAAAGATCACTGGAGTGGCTGATTGGCAGAAAACTCTGCTCTGAGCACAAAATTTGTTTTAAATTACGACAGGTTTTATAACTAAACCTTGGGTAGTCCCCTACAATTTTCCTAGTGAGTGGATCTGTAACCAGAACATTCCAATTCCTCATGATGATTTTGTTATGTGCAACTACGTCACTGGTGTAGTTAGTGACATAAGTGAGTCTATCAGTATGCCTATTGTTAATAGATGCATGGGACGGAAGGGTACTCCTAACAGAGACTGAACCATCTGTCCTGTTAAACATTTTCATCATGACTTCCTGTTTACAATCAGCTAATAACTTGGGGTGGTACCCTCTTTCCTTAAACAAACCTTCAAGTGTGTTCAACTCTGAAACCATGTCACTCTTGTTGCTAAAAATCCTGCAAACTCTATACATTTGACTTAGAACTATCCCTCTGAACGTGAATCTGGGATGCATGCTTTCAAACCGTAACAAAGTATTCCTCCAGGTGGGTTTCCTGTATAGAGAAGTAGTTATCTTATTGGCATTAACTCCCAGCTTTAAATCTAAAAAGTTTGCTGTGACTGGAGAGATTTCAACTGTAAATCTTAAGTAAGTAGATGTCTTTTCAAGTGCTGTAATAAAATTCAAACACTCTACTTCGGTCCCCTCCCACACAAAAAGGATGTCATCAACAAACCTCCTATACAATCTGATCTTATTATAGCCTGAATGCTTGAATAGATGATTCAATTCCCAATGATGGACCACAAGGTTAGCATAGCTATTTGCACAGGGAGTGCCCATGGCGACTCCCCACTTCTGAAGGTATAACTGATCATGAAATAAAAATATGTTATTTTCTAATATCATTTCAAGTAGACAGTTAATCAAAATCTGCCTACTACTGCTATATCCTGAATTGCTAACAAGAATCTCTCTAATGGCCTGCAGTCCCAAATCATTGGGAATACTGGTAAAGAGGTTTTTGACGTCCATAGTCACTAGCAACATGGTTCCACCCTTCCCCTCCAGCTCAAAATCTTTGAGAAACTCAATGAGTTGATAGGAATCTTTCAAAATAACAGAAACATCATCCACCAAAGGTCGTAAAAGTCCTTCCACAAAAGTGGAAATGGTGGAAGTTATCCACCGTTCACCTGAAACAATGGGTCTCATGGGTACTGGTTTGACCCCTTTATGGATTTTGGGTAAACCCTTTATAACAGGCAGAGTAGGAAACTCTATTAAAAAGTACTCATAGAGTTCACAGCTGATCTGGCCACACATCAAAAGATCATAGAGACTATCATGTAACTGTTTCACTATTCTTCTAACTTTTTCTCTGGAAATGATCTCATATACTTTGTCATCTGATAACATATTATTCATGGTGGTAATGTATTCCAAAGAATCTATAACAACTACTGCTCCTCCCTTGTCAGCTGGTTTAACTATGACATTAGCATTATTTTTCAGAGACTGGATGGATAGTTGCTCAGCTTTACTGACATTATAAAAGCAGCATCTTTTCTTCGTTAGCCTAAACCATTCATAAAAATCATGCTCACACATTTTTAGAAAACTCTCCACGTTGTGTGGCATTATGGGAGTAAAACTGCTTTTAACTCTGAAAAAACTTTTAAGAGTATTAGTATCCAAAACATTACTATCTTTAAATAAAATCTTGAGAGAAACATTACGGCAAAATAGCCTTAAATCTATAAGAATGTCACTCAAATAGCTGACTTGTGAAGGAACAAAGTGCAGTCCTTTCTGTAAAAGGGAGAGTTCAGACTCAGACAAAGTATAACTAGAAATGTTACATACAAGAGAATTTGACCTTCTCTCCTCTTGATGTTGAAATGTTAAACTCAGTTCCTTTGTTTCCTGGTGTTGGGATGATTTTCTGCAGATCCCTTTCTTTTCCTTGGTCCTCTGCTGCTTGACCGGCCTCGCCATCCTGCCTGTTGTTTGACCGGAAAAGGTAAAAAATGGCTATTTGCAGAGGACGTATCCTTGGGTATGGCACCTGCTGACAAAAACATTGTAGCTGCCTGTTGATAGGGAGGCGGAGTAGAATGATCCATGTTGGTTTCTTCAGCAAACATGGAAACAGGATTAGGGAGCACAGATGCTGCGGTAGCCATATTGTTAGCTACGGAGGAGGCACCTAGATCCAAAGTAGGTTCAATAACCAAGTTAGCTGAAGGCAACGGTGGAAAATTGGAAACATTATTGGAAAGCCCCTCATTATGTGTATTCTGTATACGTGCATTCTCAGTTCTAGGCCATACAAAGATCTGGCCATTGGCAAAGTCATTAGCATCTCTAATCAGTTTTTTATGTTTGACTTCTTTAAGTCTTTCACTGAATGATTGTACCTGAACCCAGAGAGAATCTAATCTCCTGGTGAAGTATTCAGTCTTAAAGCGTTCAGTGATGGTTGTGTGTTGTAGATCTATCTTGTTTCTCAACTCTACTTCCAGTGGGGAAAAATATTCCAACAACAGATTAATATAACTAAAGCCTAATTGTAAGTTAAGGTCCTGCCATTTCCTTAACAGCAGAGGATGACTGCTGCCATAAGAAGGCATACAAAAGACACGCATACCTCTAGGCACTATCTTAAAATGTAAGCATGCCTCTAAATGCAGTCTCTGCCAGGCTAGTCTCTGCAACTGATATAAATCATCTTGAAGCATTCTAAACAGTCTATTAAACTCTGTAACATTCTCACCGTTCGGTGTGGTTGGTAACACATTTGGTCGATTTGTCAACTCCAGAGCCAATAAAGGATTTTCTTTACAATGCTTGAGAGTATCCCAAGCCGAAATACCATTACTCCTCGTCTCTGGACGGAAATCCAACTCGATGTTACAAGGTTCCATGTGTTCAGCCTGCTAACAGCACAACAGCAGAGGAAAAAAGATCCAAAAACTGTGGCAGGAAAACAAAGACTCCCCTTGGAAAAAACAGGAAAAGCTGGGAAACACAAAATCCACTGGAGTCACCACACGGAGATGATCGCTGATACAAAAAGCTTCTTTATTGGAATAAAAACACAAGCGCTTTCACGTAGATATACTACGCTTCATCAGGTGTAAATAAACATTGATAATAACTGCCTTTTATACAAAAACTTTTGGCGCTCAAAGTAACTAGTTGATCCCTAATTAGATAATTGCCAACAAGCAGTAAGCCACTACTAGTTTAAAGAAACAGTATTAGAGAACATCATTAAAAAACACATTATTGGGAATAAAAAGCAAAATGATAAACAATAAGAAAGCAATTTAAAAACATGACAAAAATACCTTAAGCATAATATGCCATACATAAATATGCCATACATAAATAACGTGTTAAAACCCATCAGCCTAGCAGCAAAAAGTTGCTAGTGTATTCGCCTTACTTCTTAAGATAACTATGCAAACCTTCATTAAAGCACAAGGCATGAAACTGCAAAACAATGTCTCATAATTAAAAACTAACAGTATTTCTACTTATACATACAGTAGTATCACCTTTGATATATACCAAGAAGTTTATTTAAACAAGACCGCAAAGAGAAACATATACATGACACTGGCGACACACAAAAAACTATCACTATAAAAAAAAAAAATCACTAACTCACTCCATCACAAACTTCTTCTTGCACAGCAACAGCTCCAGCACATATTCACTTCTCTCGGGGGAAAATACTGTATTGATGGACAGCGATGCATAATCCGTCAAAAGGGAAACTTCTTAAAATTCTCATAGTTCTAAAAGACAATCTTGCTACATTTAAAAAGGAAAAGGGGAGAGCCAGATACAGTACAAGCTACAAACGGACCATATGAAGCTACTACCCATCTTAGATACATTCAAATTAGAAAGAAAACATCACGATTTCATATACAGCTATCTCGCTTTCTTTACCTAAACAGACTGCTTGGTATGAGAAAATACAAATGTATCATTTCTTTTCAGTGTCCCAGGGCAGTAACTCCTGCTGTACCCTAAGTCACTGACAATTTCTATTCGGGCTTTTCCTTCGTATACCAACGCAAGCAACCTATGTGTTATTTAATCAAGAAATATGCCAAAACAACCCTGTATGGCCAAAAGTGTCTGCAAGATTATACCTTTTATTGGAATGTATTTAGCTCCCTGACTTCACTTACCTTTTACCTTAAGCACACAAATAAAAATCCCAAATAAAACCACTCTTTGTCCGCCCATGTGGTCGAGAACCAGGTCGCCGATTCATGCACATCACATGTCCAGGGGAAATAAAAAAATCCAAAGGATCTGCCTGCCTCTATCTTGTTAATGAAGAAAGGGATGAGAGGCGGGTATGATCAGACTTTTATTCTATCAATTGGAGCAGCAGCCAGGGACATCAGTGGTATGAAAGTATCACTGATTGGATGCTTTAATGCTGACTGATCACATAGACGCAGGGGGAGGGAATGGAAGAACACAGCAGGAGATGGTGGTATGTGCTATGTGAGAATCATGCTATGGACTGAGGAAGTGGGGGGAGGGCGCAAATGCTACAGTACAGGGCAGAGAAGTGAAGAAGAACAGAAATTTAAGTAAAGTAAATAAATTAAACTTGCTCCCTTTATTAGGCCGGCCTGTATGGTGCCCTAGGTGGTTGCCTAGTTCGCCTATGCCTAAGGCCGGCCATGTGTGTACAGTGAGATAAGTTGTGAAGGCCCACCCCTTTAGCTTCTCAATCTTGAATTATCTTCTCTCTCCTTACTTTCTACTTAAAAAAAATTTACCTCTTCCTAGTTCATTTTGCTACTTGTGCTTAGGAGTTAAACTGCATTTAGTTTGCCGCATTTCTCATTGCTTGTTAGTAGCCTTATTAAATTGATGACAGTACTCTACCAACACCTTTGCCCAACGGTTCTTGGAATTCATAAATTTCAACACCCTGGATCAACTAATCCATAGTCCAACCAGGGGCTCCAATATCCTAAATCTGGTCATTACCAACATGGGAAATCGATGCTCCACACGTATGGTCACCCCCTCGTTAATCAGGCCTGACCGTAAGCTAATCACCCTTAACATCCACATCCCACCCCCCCAGTAAGGAAACCTCCATAAAAAAATTCTCCAAAGTCAACTTCATGCTACTCAAGTCAGAAGTGACAAACTTCATGACACCCATGCAGACGGGAACTAAAAGTTTGACTGCTGAATCCTTCACTAAGGCACTGTATGAGCACATCCACTCATGCATGAATCGTGCCATCCTAAATAGAACCAAGATGCTCTCCTCCAAAAAAAGGAAGCCAATCTCGTGGTCCCCTGCCATAAACAAACTTTACAACAAAAGGAAGAAACTGTTGCAGAAAAGAAAAAAATCCCAGGATGCAAAAAACTCCCTTACCAGCCTCAGTAAGAAACTGAGATCCCTCATAAAATCCTCCAAAGCTAGTTACAAAAATAAAATTGCTAAAGATTCCAAAGACAACCACAAGGCATTCTATAACTATGTCAAGAATCTAAATGGCAATGCTCAGAGCTGCTCTGAGCTAAAACAGAATGGCATTAAATATACTGATCCCAAGGATATTGCCAATATCTTGACAGATCGATTCAGTGCCAACTTCACTCCCCTCTCACCCTCTAAACGGCCCATCTCAATACCGGAAGATTGCCAAATTCTGGTAATAACGGCCACATAGGTAAAAAAACGCACTCTCCAAAGCTAAGAATACAGCATCCACGGGACCAGATGACATCCCAGGCTGTGTACTATATGAGCTACAATATGAACTGGCACCTCACCTAAGTGTCATGTTTAATCATAGCCTCACCTCAGATTTTGTGCCCACTGAGTGGAGCAGAGCTACAGTTATCCCACTCCACAAGGGGGGATCCACCTTGGATCCTGGAAACTACCCTCCCATCAGTCTGACGAGCCTTATCTGCAAGGCCATGGAGCATATTATCATGGAACTTATAAACAAAGACATTGGCAACCTTCAAACACTGGACCCCCCACCCAGTTTGGGTTCGTGAAGGGCCGATCTTGTCTCCTGAACCTGATTGACTTCTTTGAATCAGTCTCCAGAGCCATGGACAAAGGTAAGGTGGTCCACACAGCCTATCTAGACCTCACCAAGGCCTTTGACACCATCCCCCTCTCTGGAATCATAGCTAATCTTACTAAGCTGGGCATTAATCCGTATGTCACCTAATGGGTTGCCAACTGGCTTACTGAAAGAACCCACACTGTAAAAGTAGCCGACTCCAAACCCAGCTCCAGACAAGTGACAAGTGGAGTTCCTCAGGGTTCAGTCCTGGGACCGCTCTTGTTTGGCATCTACTTCTCTGAAGTACAGGCCAACACTAAGGGACTTTGGCTAACAAAGTTCGCAGATGACTGCAACCTGGGAATCATTATTGAATCCCCAAATGATGTGGATACTCTACAAAAGGGCCTTACAGAAACAGATGCTTGGTGCCAGAGCCATGAGCTTAAGCTCAGTGCCAAGAAATGTATAGTTATCCCCATGTACCCATGAATTACCACATAGGTGGCAGTACACTAAACACCGAAAGTGTGATAAGAGACTTAGGGACACAGGTGGACAGTGGTCTCACCTTCGATAACCACATCACCACAACAGTCAGGAAATCCTTCTATGTGGCACACCTCATCACTAAGGGCTTTTCATCCAGAAAAAAGGAGGTCATTGTCCCACTGTACTCATCCCTCATTAGACCCATTGTAGAATACAACGCCCCATTTGGTATGTACCTCTCAAGACATCTGCAACAACTGGGAAGGCCGCAGATATAACTCAATAAAAGTATCACAGGCCTAAAGTAGATGCCCTACTCTGACCGCCTTAAAAAACTCCAGCTATACTCTGTCACATATTGTCTACTCAGAGGTGATCTCTGCTTAACATACAAGGCCATATCAAACCCAGAGCTGTTGGACATACTACACTTAAAGAAATCCCAATCTCTCAGAGCCACATACTCCAGGGATCTAAACCTTGTCATCACAATAAATAAAACATGCCGGAGGGATAGGTTCCTGACCCAGAGACTCCCCAGACTCTGGAATATATTGCCCATACATGTCAAGCAGAGTGCCTCTTTGGCCCTCTTCGAAAGGAACCTTGACGATTAGATGGGAGAAAGGAAATTCACCCTGGGGATCATGTCAGTCGCCCTGCTAGACAGGGGTCCAGGGAAGTAAATAATGTGGGAAGAAATATCCAGGGAATTGTTATGGCTAGGCTTGTATAGGCCCTAGGGATGATAGCCTAGTACCAACCTATGAACCTATGAACTGATGCGCTGCTTTATTTGAGATTTTTTTTTACTGTTGTGATTGTGGGCTAATTTATCACATTTGCCCTATTAAAAGCAATTTACTAATTAACTATATTTTATTGCTGTCTACTGCAATTCTTTAATGTTTAACTGCATTTGACTGCATTTTGTTACTGTTTAACTGTATTTTTCCATACTGTGAGTTCAGTTCTTTTGTCTGTTAGTGGTTAATCTGTGCTTCTTTGTGAGTTGTTATTGTATTCCTAACCTTAAATTGAGTAGCATAGTCTAGGTACAGGTTTGCTGCATCCAGAGCTGTAGGTGCATGTTTTTTTTAACCCTTTTTGAGGTATTCCAGCTACAAATTTTCCCTTAGTAGCACTTGTGTGATCACATAGTAGTACTACTCTTAGACCTTCCACCCTTTACCCTGTTAGCTCTTTCTGGCCTCTCTCCCTCAGTTTCTGACAAATATGGTTGGACAGTTTTCTATGTTTTCTCCTGCCAGTCTGGTTGATATGGGCATCTGCCTCTGTATATGGGCAACTGCCTCTGAATATGGTTAACCTTCTACTACTACCACCTAGGAACACAATTTGTAAGAGATGCAATTACATCAAGAACCTCATTCTTGAAGAGTCATTGCTCTCTCCCCCACAAGCCAGTATATTTGGCACTGAGAAGGTTGTCAACACAAACACCACACCTCAAACACCACCCACACCTACACAACACACCCCCACGGGTCTACTTCATCCTGTCGAAGGCCGGCAATATCGAAGTTGATATTGTATGCACCAAAATGTCGAAAGCAAAAGCCATTGCGCGTGTAAATGGAAATCTCTGTGAGGAGAGATTTCTGTTTACTGCAATATAGTGCGATCTCGGAGTTGGTATATTTAAGTAGCAGGGGGTGTGGGGGGTGCATGGGGGGCTTGCCCTCCTATATACTGCAATTTGTGTTGTGGTTGGGTGTTTTTTTTTCTTTTTTTGTGTGTGCTCGATGTTTGGGGGGGGTTTCAACATTTTTGTGTTGATTATTACGATGTCGAAAGTTTGAGTTTTTGACAGCATAATATAAACGCCGCCCCCACATATCTGGAGGTCCTCAGCAAAAACATACACAAACAAAAGAGACCTCTGAGGCAAAAACACACATGAACTCCACTGCCCACCACACCACACACCACACATAGGTTCATAGGTTCATAGGTTTATACTAGGCTATCTGCCCTAAGGCATTTATAAGCCTAGCCCAAATTTTTGTGGCTTACGCCACCCCTTATATGAAAAAATACTGTGCCCATTAGTTTGTTGTGCCTCTGTCCAGCAGTGACACAGAGATGATTCCCGGGGTAAACCTACGATCTCCCATCCACAGGTCAAGATTTCTCTTGAACAGAGTCAGCGAGGTGCTCTGCCTCACATGGACCGGGATTTTATTCCACAGCATGGGGAGTCTCTGAGTGATAAATCTATCCCTCCAGCACGTCCTATTTATATCCGTGCTAAGGTTTAAGTCGCTTGCTCTAGTGGTTTTGGTGGATTTGGATTTTTTGAGGTGGAGCATGTCCATTAATTCGGGTTGGACATGGCCTTGTATGTCAGGCACATGTCACCTCTGAGCAGGCGGTATGCGACTGAATAGAGCTGGAGTTTCTTCAATCTGGCAGCATATGACAGATTTTGGAGTCCCTTTATCCTTTTGGTGAGGAACTTTTGGGGTCTCTCCAATTGCTGCAGATGTCGGGTGAGATACATCCCGAATGGGGCATTGTACTCGATCATTGGTCTGATAAGTGAAGAGTACAGGGGAACAATGACCTCACTAGATCTGGATGTGAATCCCTTCATGATCAGGTGGGCAATGTAGAAGGTCTTTCTAACCACTTTAGCAACGTGAGTGTCAAAAGAAAGGCCACTGTCAACCTGGGTCCCCAGGTCCCTGATAACCTCTTCTGTGCTTAGTTGATTGCCACCTATATGGTAGCTTGGGGTTACCTTGTTTTTCCCGAAGGGTATGACTATACATTTTTTGGCGTTTAACTTCAGGCCATGGCTCTGGCACCAGCTATCTGTTTCCGTGAGTCCCTTCTGAAGGATATCCGTGTCCGATGCACTTTCCACTATGGCGCCCAGTTTGCAGTCGTCTGCAAACTTTGTCAGCCAAAGTCCTCCCATGTTGGCCTGTACTTCTGAGAAGTAGATGCCGAACAATAGGGGGCCAAGGACCGAGCCCTGTGGGACACCACTTGTGACCGGCTTGGAGTCTGACATAGCACCAGCAACTCTAACCCTGTGGGTTCTGTCCTTAAGCCAGTTTGCAACCCATCTTGTGACATATGGGTTTACATTTAAGCTGGTAAGTTTTTCTACAATACCCATAGTCCACACACCTGTGTCTTACAGCCACTAAGGCCTAAACATAAACCTGACATATTAGTCATGGGAGACTCCATTGTGAGACACACAGATGTACCCCTCACCAGGCTGTATAAGGAGAAAGTCACGGTTAGTTGTTTGTCAGGTGCCAAAATCCACCATCTCACCCATGCACTCAAGTCTCTCAATAGGTACTGTTATGATTCTGTCATAGTCTATGTTGACATGAATGACTTGAGACATACCTACACGAACTATATGAAGAGAGACATGATTGAGCTTGCTGAAAATGTGCCCCAGGCAGGTATGTTCCTAACCTTAAGCAGTATTCTACCATCCCCCAAAATGATGCCTCAATACAAACAGAAAATTATTGACTTTAACAATTGGCTCAGTTTCTGGTGTCATTCCAAGGGGATTCAGTACCTGACAGCCTGGGATGACATGATTGACATACCACGATGCTTTGCCAGAGATGGCCTGCATCTGTCTTCCTTGGGCTTCAGGCTCCTGGTAAAGGTTCTTGCCTCCCCCCAGTGCCTTTTTTAGGCAGTGCCATGAGGTCAAAACTACCAACATGAAAATTTCATCAAAACGCAAAATAAAGGTCATGCTGCTAAATGCTAGGAGTCTAAACATGAAAACATTCTTAATGCTTGAAGATGCTGACATTTGTGCAGTCACAGAAAACTGGGTCAAAGCTGTGGAGAGCACCCCAGTCATACTGGGTTACTCATCCTATCATACATTCAGACCCCAAACCATGGGCAGCAAAGCAAAAGGAGGTGGAGTTGCAGTATATACAAAAGACATACACACCTCCAGGCTGGTCAAACAGTATACCAAATAGGAGACACTCTAGGTGCAGTTAACAATTGACAAGACCCCTATTCAAATCATAGCTAGCTATAGGCCTCCAACTTGGACTCAAGATGCCCATTTCACCTTTCTTGGACCTCTTTGAATCTTATCAAGATTCAACCCTTTACTTGATCCTGGGCAACTTTAACTATCCAACCATAGATTGGAAGAATTACTCATGCCAAAACACAAATCCCCAGAGATTCCTTGATTTCATCAATGCAAATACTTTGGACCAGTTGGTCAACACCCCCACAAGAGAGTGAAAATATCTTGGGCTTGGTATTAACCAACATGAGTAATCACTGCAGTATTCCTACAGTGTCATCATCCCTGGTAATATCCAACCACAAAGCTGCCACTTTCGAAGTCACCATCTCCCCCACCCCCTGCCCCCCAGTTAGGGTCAAACAAAAAAACATCTCCAAAGCTGATTACAACCTCCCTCCTGAAGGATGGTATAAACAGGTTCACAGCCCCCTCCCCTTCTATAGGAACTAGGACATGTGTTAAAACCTACACCAAAGTACTATACAAGCATTTATATAGCTGCATGGAATCAGGAATACACAACAGGACAATTTCCTCCTCCTCAAGGAAGAGTAAACCTGTCTGGTGGACATCTGCAGTAAATAAACTCTATAATTAAAGAAAAAAATTGTTGTCCAGGACCAGGAAGGAGCAGGTGCCTAATTGGAAGCAATCTCTCCTTAGCCTGAACAAGCAAATAAGAGCACTAGTGAAATCCACTAAAGCAAACTTCGAGTCCAGACTGGCCAAATCTACTAAAGACAATCATAAGGCCTTCTTCACATATGTCAGCAATCTCAAAAGAACTACCCACATCTGCTCAGAACTGGTGGTCAAGACACCACATACACAAATGCCATAGATATAGACAACCTGCTGGCCAACAGGTTCAGTGAGAACTTCACCCCTCTGTCCCTCATCTGTAAATCAGGACATCCCCAGTACCTGCCCCCCTCTTATCTCTAGGGAGCAAGTAATCACTGCCCTCTCAAAGGCAAAAAAATACAGCCTCCATGGGACCCGGTAACATCCCAGGCTGCAACCTACATGAATTCAGGCAGGAACTTGCAGCACTATTAGTCGTCCTATTCAACCAAAGCCTGAGTACTGGCTTCATCCCAGCTAAGTGGAGGACAGCCACTGTCATCCCTTTGCACAATGGTGGAACATCCACTGATCCAGGAAATTATAGACCCATCAGCCTAACTAGCCTGATCTGCAAGACCATGGAGCCGGTTATCATGGACCTCATTAACAAGGACATTGGCAACCTCCAAACACTCAATCCCACACAGTTTGGGTTCATCAAGGGGAGGTCATGCCTACTAAATTTGGTCGACTTCTTTGAGACAGTCACCAAAGCCATGGATGAAGGGAAGACCATGGACATTGCCTACATTGACCTGGCCAAAGCCTTCGATACTCTTCCCCACTCAGGTGTAATAGATAAACTCTCTCAACTAGGCATCAATCCACATGTTACAAGATGGGTAGCAAACTGGCTCACTGATATAACCCAACTAGTCAAAATAGGGGAAGCCACCTCAAGCAGCAGACCTGTAATAAACGTTGTTCCCCAAGGATCAGTCTTGGAGCCTCTGTTGTGTGGGATATACTTTTCTGAGGTGCAGGCCAAATCCAGTGGGCTATGGCTGACCAAGTTTGCAGATGACTACAAGCTGGATGCTGTCATCAGTTCCCGTAGTGATGGGGACATCCTGCAAGAGGGTCTCACCCAAACAAATGACTGGTGCCAGAAATATGGTCTTAAACTGAATGCCAAAAAATGCATTATCATCCCCTTTAGGGAGAGTGGTATCCCCACAAATTATCACATTAATAATAAGGTCCTAAGCATGCAATCAGTTGTGAGGGACTTGGGCACCCAGGTTGATAGAAAACTGACTTTTGACCACCATATTGCCTCCATTGTATGGAAAACGTTCTACATAGCCCACTTCATTAGTAAGGATATCTCATCCAGGGACAAGGTGGTCATAACATCCTGTATTCTTCCCTTATAAGACCCATTATTAAATACAATGCCCCTTTTGGGATGTTCCTCACAAAGTACATGCAGCAGCTGGAGAGACCACAGAGGTTCCTCACCAGGAGAATCTAGGGTCTCAAACATCTACCCTGCACAGATAGGCTAAAGACCCTGTCCCTCTACTCAGTCTTCTACAGGCTCCTCAGACATGACCTCTGTCTGGCATACAAAGCAATCTCAGACTCTGCCTAGATGGGACTGCTGCATACCTGCAAGTCAAGCACCATTCAAGTAACCCACATGCGTGACCTCAACCTGGTCCGTGACATCAATAGGACTTGTTGGCAGGACAGATTTCTGTCCCAGAGACTCCCCCTTTTGTGGATTAGACTCCATCTCCACATCAAGCAGAGTACCTCATTAACACTTTTTAAGCGCAACCTGGATAACTGGATGGGGAACAGAAAATACACTGCTAGGATTCCACCTGTGTCCCTGCTAGACAGTGGCATAGGGTGCTGACTTGTTGAAACATGGGCTAAATTCTTGCCTAGGCTTCTAAGGGTCTCAGGGTCAATAGCCTAGTAACTTCCTATGATCCTATGAATGTGTCCTTTTTGTATACAATATGTGGGCAGGCTATCTCCTATTTTGTTATACATCTTTGGGTCAAAAGAAAATATAACCCAGTTCTTTTTGAGAAATTCAAAAATAGCCTGACTATCTAAATTGTAAGTAGTGATGAATGACTTATATTCCTTTTTTATGTTGAAGTATATAAATTTGGGTACGAATGACCATCTCCTCAATATTCACTACATCTGCTTGTAATGGGGAACTGTGTCCACAAAGAATGGGTTTGTAAAAACCCATCTCTGTCTTAATTATGACCTCTTGCTTGATTGCATCTAAAAATGTAGTTTCTTGAACATGTGCATGATGTTCTCATATTCATCTAGAAATATTTGGGTATCTGTGATCATCCTGGCCATTCTTATGAGTTGGTCTTTCACTGCTGCCTTTTTCTGGTGCATAGGATGCCAACTTGTAAAATGCAGATATGTGTTCGAAAAAGTTGTCTTACGGTAAACATTGGCAAACAATTCTTATATTCAAAGTTCTTAGTAATTTTCACATCCAGGAAACTGATTTTTTTCTTTGTTGAAGGACCAGGATGACTTTAAAAATGGGATGATATTGTTAGTATAATTAAAAAAAATTCAACCAATCTTGTTTCTGAGTCAGTCCACAAAATAAAAATATTGTCTAAAAACCTGGCATAAAAGGTCCAACAATGTCTATAGTCACTTTTAAATATAAATTCCTTCTCCCAGTAAGCCATGATCAAATTGGCATAGGCGAGGGGGCACGCTCTGCCCCCATGGCTATGCCAGTAACTTGTTTAAAATTAAAATAAAAAAAATTGTTAGTAAGAACCATCTCCATAGGTACAATGATAGTGCTGACACACCCACTATCCAACTTGTTGAGGTCCAGCAACATGTCCTCAAACCACAATAATCCCTCTCCATGGGGAATAGCAAAAAAAAAGGGTCATTCACATCAGTAGTGACAAAGTACTATTTTCATCAAATTTAACAGTATTCAGCTTTTGCAAAAAATCCCATGAATCTCTACAGACTTGTGGATACTTTTGACTGACCCTTTTACCATATAATCTATGTACTTATAGGTTTATAGGTTCATAGGTAGGTACTAGGCGATTGGCCCTAGGGCCTATATAAGCCTAGCCAAAAAGGTACCCTGGCTTTCATCACCCAAGAAAATTATTTTCCTGTGAGCAGAGCCACAGAATTGATCCCCGGGGTGAATTTCCTATTTCCCATCCAATCATCAAGCTTTTTCTTGAAGAGTGCTAATGAAGGGCTTTGTTTGATATAGATAGATAGTTTGTTCCAGAGTATGGGAAGTCTCTGGGACAGGAATCTATCCCTCCAGCATGTTCTGTTTATTGTGGTGACAAGGTTTAGGTCCCTAGAGCATGTAGCTCGGAAGGATTGGGATTTCTTTAAGTGCAGCATGTCCAACAGCTCTGAGTTTGACATAGCTTTGTATGTCAGGCAGAGATCGCCTCTGAGTAGGCGATATGCGATGGAGTAAAGCTGAAGTTTTTTGAGATTGTCTGCATAGGGCATCTGTTTGAATCCTGTAATCCTCTTTGTGAGGTATTTTTGCAGCCTTTCCAGTTGTTGTCTTGTGAGGTACATACCAAAAGGGGTGTTGTACTCAATAATGGGTCTAATGAGTGCTGAGTAGAGGGGAACAATGACCTCTTTTTTCTTGGATGAGAAACCTTTTGTGATGAGGTGTGCAATGTAGAAGGATTTCCTGACTAATGTGGCGATGTGACTGTCAAAGGAGAGACTGCTCTCCACCTGTGTCCCAAGGTCTCTTATCACACTTTCAGTGGTAAGTAGACTACCACCATTGTGGCAGTTCATGGGTAGAGAGTTTTTACCAAAGGGGATGACAATGCATTTTTTGGCATTGAGCTTGAGGCCATGGCTTTGAGACCAGGCATTTGTCTCAGTGAGGCCCTTTTGTAGGATGCCCACATCATTAGGAGTTTCGATTATGGCTCCTAGTTTGCAGTCATCTGCGAACTTCATTAGCCAAAGACCTTCAGTGTTAGCCTGTACTTCAGAGAAGTAGATACCAAACAGGAGCTATAGAATGCTTTGTGGTTGTCTTTAGAGTCAGTGGCAGTTTTGTTTTTGTAACTAGATTTGGAGGATTTTATGAGGGATCTCAGCTTCTTACTGAGGCTGACCAGAAAGTCCCTCCAATCATGGGATTTTACTCTGTTTTATAAAAGTATCTTTCTTCTGCTGTAGAGTTTGTTTATGGCAGGGGACCACCAGATTGGCTTCCTTTTTTTGGAGGATAGCATCTTGGTTCTGTTAGGGATAGCATGATCCATGCACTCGTGTAAGTGCTTATAAAGTGCATTTGTGTAGGATTCAGTAGTTGTACCTCTATTGTCCATCTGCATGGGTGTCATGAAGTTTGCCACTTCTGTCTTAAGAAACTTGAAGTTGGCTTTGGAGAAATGTTTTATGGTGGTTTCCCTAGTAGGAGGTGGGGACGGGATGTGGATGTCTAGGGTGATTAGCTTGTGGTCGGATCTGACCAACGAGGAATTGACCTCTGGTGTGGAACACTGGTTGCCCATGTTGGTAATGACCAGGTCTAGGATATTGCTGCCCCTGGTGGGGGTGTGGATAAGTTGATCCAAGGCATTGGAATTATGAATTCCAGAAAACGGTGAGCAAAAGAGTTGGTACATGAGTAGTGTTCCCAGTTAATGGTGGTATAGTTGATATCACCAATTATTAGGGTGTTGGGTTGTACCCTAATATTTTCCAGTGTATCAAGAAATGAGGAGTGGGAATCCTGGGGCATGGTGGGGGATCTGTAGCAAGCTACAGTTTGGATTGCGGTCTTGCACAGAGTTAGTTGCACTTGGATAATCTTGGATGCATTATGCTGAGCAACTAGCCTGGAGTTGTGGTTATCCTTAATGAATATGGACACGCCTATGCCTTTAGTGTTTCGATCCAGGTTAGGTGGCTGAAAGGTGTGGTATGAATTATAGCCTGGTAATGCAGGGGTGCTCTCTAGAGCCTTGAACCAGGTCTCTGTCACTGCACAGATGTTGATGTTCTCCATTTTAAGAAGTGCCTTGAGTGAGTACATTTTGATGTTTAGACTTCTAGCATTGAGTAGCATTACCCTCAGATTTTGCTTGCTTGTACCTGTTACAGTGGTGAATTTGTCATTTGAACCCTGCCTAAAAAAGGCACTATAGGGGTGGAAAAAGCCTTAGCCATTATCTGGAATCCCAAGCACGACAGGTGCAGGCCATCCCTGGCAAAGCATCGTGGCCTGTCGATCATGTCACCCAGGCAGACAGATACTGGATCCCCTTAGAATGACACCAGAAGCTTAGCCAATTGTTGAAGTCAATCATTTTGTCCTTGTACTGTGGTATCATTCTGGGTGATGGCAGGATGCTACTCAGGCCTAGGGTCATACCTGCCTTGGCTACAAGATCGGAGAGCTCCTCCATGTCTCTTTTCATGTAGTCCAGAGAGGTACATGTCACGTCATTCACACCAACATGGACAATGACAGAGTCATATTTGTACTTATTGTGGAGTCACCTGAGCGTGTGCATTATGTGGCAGATCCTGGCACCCGACAGGCAGCTGACAGTAACTTTCCCCTTGTTTAGCCTGGTGAGTGGAACATCAGTGTACCTGACTATAGAGTCACCTATGACTGGAGTGTTGGGTACGTTGTTGTGCCTTATGGGCCGTGATTGAGTGGCACACTGAGTTTGTGGGCTATGTGTCATTTGGGTTATGTTGGGGGGGGTGGAGGTTGCGTGCGTTTCTGCTTTGGAGGTCTCTGTTGCTTGGGCAGATTTTTATTGAGAGCCTCCGTGAATGTAGGTGTGTGTTTTGTGTTTCTGTGTGTGTGTTTTGGTGGTGTAGATTTTGAGGGACTATGTAATGAATGTGGTGTGGTGCAATTGTTTACCTTCTCTTGACTGTCTAGTCCAGTCTTGGGTGAAGAAAGCTTTGCTTCCAGTTTGGCTACACAAGTGCATCTCTCATAGGTTGTAGTGTTGGGTGGTAAGAGGAGAGGGTTGTCTGTGTACATGAGGCAATTGCTGCATTGCCCCAAGATGCCCAGATTCATCAGGTAGACAGGAGAAAACACCAGGGGCTGACCCTTAGACATATCTGGACAGGTGCTTATTTATTAAGTACTAAAAACTTTTTTTCTCTAGACAAGTGAGGAAAGTTGAGTGATGTAGTAATTTGTAGCTTATTTAGTGCTTACAATGAGTTCTGAACAAGTGCTGAGATTAAAGAAAGATATTTGAGTGCTAAAACCCTAGCTAGGCGGCAATGCATAAAGTGTATGTGTATATATATATATATATATATATATATATATATATATATATATATATATATATATATATATATATATAAAACAGTAGCAAATGAGCAAACTGATTTAAATAAATTACCAGTTAACCAATAAAAAGCTAAAAACTGAGCCCCATTTCAGCAGTCTTCGATCAGACAAGTTCTAACTGCACACTCCTGCCACTAGGGTGCAGGGGAACCTTCTCCAAAACTATAATGTGTTTTAGATCTATTTGCATCTACATTTGGCCTAAGGGGAGGATCTGCTAAATTTATGTGGACCTTTGTGATACCGAAAATACCTGCTATAACTGGCTTATCATTGTTCAAAAATTCATAATCCCGCTGATCAAGTTGGCCTTGCATCAACATGTCATGCAACAAGGCATCAATTTTGGCATAAGCAATAAAAAATTAATTTCTATAGACTTCTAAATAAGTGTCGGACAATAACAAAGACATCATCTTATTGCTGTAATCACCACTAGTCATGAATACCACCCGACACTCCCCTTATCAGATTTCATGATTCTTATTTCCCTGTCTTGCCAAATCTGTTTAAGTAACATTTGTTCTTGACTGGTTTGTTACATACACTCCTAATGTCATGTTCACACAGTTTTTTAAACATCAAAATACAATTATTTAAAGGGGGGATAAATAAACTACTCCTACTAATAGTGGGAGCATTGTAATTCTCAGTATTTTGAGAAAAACATAAGCCAAGATTTAGTTTATGTGTGTATAATTTAAGGTCTATAAGAACATCTGCTATACTTGCACATTTGGGTTGAATGAAACTCAGCCTTTTAGATAATAAATCACCATGTTTGAGACTGACAGGTTTACAGGTATAATTATAAATAGTATAATCTTTAAAATAATTTTTTACCAGTTCAGGTTGGGTGGTGAGGTTTGCATCCACAATATTGTCTTTAAAGGCAGCTGGAACTAGAGTTAACATTTCTTGTTCTTGTTGAAACATTTCTTTGGTTTGGCACCTTGCCTGTCGAAATCATCCTTGTAAAAGTTTTTCTTTAGATATTCCTTGCCTTGAAGCACTCCGATCTTTGTAGTTGTTCCTGTTCTAAAGGGACTGCCCCAGAAGGAGCCCCATTTGAAGACTGGGTTTGTCTCTTCCTATTGTAATCCAATTGGCCCCTTGCTGCTGTCAATAATTTTGGAGTTCCAATTGAGAGGGGGGGATTCAGATAGGCTGCACCATTTTTATACTTTATCATGTCCCTTCTAAATTTGTTAATTTTCTGCTGCAGAATGTCATTACATAAATGATTCACTTTCTTGACTATATTAATGTAATTACTTTCATAATGTTGAAATAAAAACGTCTTTGGTAATAGAATTGTTAACACTATTTAATTCATTTGATAAGGACTCTGTCTGCTTGTCATTATATTTAACCATAAGCTTCAATATTTCAACACCTGCCTTGTTGAAAATGTCCAAAAGTTCAGAATGGTAATCGGACCCTTTTTGCAAACCTTCCCCTCTAACGCTAGCCACATCTACCAGTTGAACTCGAGCAGTGGAGACTGATGCTTTCCTTCCTATTCTAGTTATTGCATTTACTGGTAGTGTGCAAATCTGAGCAACACGTTTGAGTGGTGTTAAGCAGTGAGCAGTAGTGCCAAGTATGGAGGAATTAAATAATTGCAATTGGAAGGTTAAGCTGACACTTAGCTTTAGTTTAAGGGGTGTCTACTGATGTAGCCTGGAAATATATACTGGAAATTGGACGGTAACTGTTAGGTGAGTTAAGTTTGCAGACATGCACTAGGGGCATAAACATAATGACCTGACACATTTGTTTTTGCCTTTATACACTGAGAAAAATGATTTTTACACTGTGGGATTCAAACCTAGGCATAAGGGGCAAAACATTTTATTTCACAGTGTTGGTTTTCCATGTATGTCACAGAAGAAATGCTGCTCAGACATAGTCAGGAATCATACATAAATACAGGTGACAGTATGAGCTGTTACACATGTATGTGTTTGACCTGACAAAGTTGTTGGATATAGATCCAATTGTGTATGTGTCTTAGGTAATTGTGAAGGCCATGCAAGTCCAGATAGCAGAATTATACTTACAGAACTACAGTACACAGTATAGCCTCAGTCATACATCTGAAAACACAATAATGTTGTCTCATCCCTCATACATATAACTCATAACAGCTCCACTATCTAAATTGTTATATGTGAGAGTCAATATAATAAGAAGTGGAACAACAGTAAAAGTATATGTAATATCCTGTATTGGAACCTAGGACCACGAGATAAGAACATCCAAACCTGATAAACCTGACATTCATTTTCCTCCATTTCCCGTGGGTGCACTAAGTGGCACATCCTGCAAACACTGGCCCCACCCACAAAAAAAAAAGGTCAAGTAGATGAAATGTGGAAAATCAATCTATGAAATACACACTAAAAATGTTGGTTCACATCAGATATTTCTACATAGATCTGGATTTGAACTCTCACTCCAATGAACCTTCAGAATACAGGAAGGGTGCCTTACCCTCTTTGCTATACAAAAGACTTTGCAGCAAGGAACTGAAATCATTCTGCATACAGCCAACTGACAGTAATATGCAACCATACAACTATTTGTACATTAATTATTTTTGGATATAGTGTACTAAGTGATCATACAACCAGTCATGACTATTGCTTGCAAATATACAGCTCTGTCTTACTTTTCTGTGCTTTTATTGGTCATTCTTCTCTTATCTGACCATTAATCTGAGACTTGCAGTCTGTAAGCCATTCTATATCATCAGCCTTAAAATGTGGGAGGATATTGAATGGAAATAATATCATATGCATTTACCATCAAATGTAGGGGAGGTTGGATGTTAATGAATAGAACCCGTGAATTGTGTGCTGGTTACTTACATTTCCAACCTTACATATTACACTTTGTAAGTCTAACCTGACTCACCTACTAGATGTAGGGCAACCTGCAGTGCTGTTGTGTTTTTCTTTTCCCAGCCAGCAATCATTCACAGTTGCAATCCATTAAAACAAACACTGTACCTGCACTATGTTTACATCAGTAACATGGAGCCAGTTATTTGAAATTCAGCAATTCTAATCAGTTCACACCTCATTTGCTTCTTTACCATGCTAACAGCCCTGAATCTACACCATATTAAAAGTCAACCATGTAGCTAGAAAACTGAAGTTGAGGAGACTTGTTTATGTGGAGAACACAAAACAGACGCTATTGCTTTGGGATATATTTGCACAGTTGACTACTGAACTTGAGAAAGTATGCTTGCATTTTGTCAGCTACATACTGCATATGCTGGAATGTAATTAAGAAAAACCTGAAGCAAAGGCATTTACACTTTTATCTGTATGCATTTGTTAGAAGTGTATTGATGCCACAGGCATGTGTGTCAATGCATTTCACAGGTATACATGACTGGCAATAACTTAAAATGGAATGTTCTGTGGGGGTATAGTTCCCCATACTAAAGGGGTGGCGTAAGCCACAAAACTATGGGCTAGGCTTGTAAATGCCCTCGGGCAGATAGCCTAGTATGAACCTATGAACCTATGAACCTATAAATCTGTAGACATGTTTCAGGGACAGTTCATTTGGTAGCACCTTTAGCATTTCAAAGATGGTTTGTTAGCAAAATGTGTCATTAGCCTGTTCTTTTATTGGGGGGGGGCACATCTGCATTTCTGTTATGGTAAAAACAAGGATATGTTGCTATTGTTACTCTTATTTTTGCATCCAGACTGTTGTTCATATTCCAAATCTCTAGACTGTGTTATATCTCTCCAGTGGGTAAATACTGAGATGCTACCTTTTCTGTTTTATCTGGGAACAGTTATTTTGTAGTTATGTGATACTTATGTGTATTATCCTCTTGTTGTCTTTTAGGACAGCTAGGATTAACCTGTGTATTATATACCAGCATGACTGACTATGGTATTGTAAATAAGTTCTTACATGTTGATTTATAATCTGTTTGTATAGAATGTTTTAAAGATTTGAACAGTGTTCCTTTACATTTCTAAATGCACATATTTTTGAAGAAGATTCTAAATGCAGACTCTTTCAGAATCAGCTGATCTGCAGATAGTGTCATTGGAATGTTGACAGTTGCTATGTGTTACTGTCAGAGGCTGAAAGACAGGAAGGAACTTTGGTAAACAGCTGTTGGTTGATTTTCAAAATATGAAATGAAAATTAGAACTGAAACAGCTGTGACAGTTAAGCTAGTCTATATAAGAGCCTGCTGAAACAGTTGTTGTAAGTTAATAACCAGTTGCAGTAGCAGTTAGCTGTACTGTCCAGTGAATACCCACAAGGATTCTCCAAGAACTTTAAGCCTGCCTTTGCTCTGCTGTAATAGTTTAGTTTAGATCAGGGACAGTATTCTTTAGTTAGACAGGAAAATTATAACTAATCAGTTAGAGGTTTTCTGAATATTGGATTTCTATCCTTCAGTATTGATTTCAATTTCCTGGTGATAGAGTTCTGTTGGGTTATTGGAAATTACTGTTTTATATGATTAATCATTTTGCTCATCATTAAGTATTTTTATTAACTTACATTGTGGCTGGCTAATCAGTGTTTCTTTTGTGATTTGTGAGTGCTGATACCTGCTTTGATAATTTCCAGGACCACTCCAAAAGCCTAGTTTCTTTAAGTCATTTGCTATCATTTGTTTTAATATATAATTTTCATAATTGGACACACCTTTAAAAAAGCACATGGACACACTGGTTGGTGCCAGCGTGTTACCAAATTATTTTGGCGAAGGGACACAGCTGAAAATCTGTGTCAGGCTTTCCCAGAAATGTTTGGATATGTGAGATTTAATTTATTTAAGTGTGAGTGTATCAGAGGTCTTAAACTGGGACACATTGTGCTGAAGTATGTAATAAGGAGTTATATATGGGGTGGACAGAAGAATACAGTCCAGTCCCAGGTTATAGAGCATGTTCCTGTTGTGCTGTTAGGGGAAATCATGAAATATTATTCCTGTTTAAGTCACAATCTCACATTGGAGTCAGTAGTGAGGACTGAAGCTCCTTAGTTACTGACCTAGGATAGTGGGTGATGTCACATTATTGTTGGCAGTTCAGTGGGATATTATCCAGGCATCACAGAAAATATAGTTAATGGACATATAAAGGGGTAAAAGTATTATCTCCGTGTTACTGTTAATTGTGATAATGTTGTCCTTACCTTTTGCTTAATTTCTTCTGTGACAATCTGGCATGCAGAAGATACCCTCATCTGCAGATGGTAAGCCAAACATTTTTATGTCAGTACTGATGAGCAATTCAAATAAATATTTTACTGTGTGATGTTGATGTTAGGACTGATGTGTGTTTTGCTGTACTGTCTAATAGTTACAGCACTGTTATTTTGTTAGCATATATTGAAGTATAGTTTAAGTATTAATTATTCCTGTGTTTGTTGCTTATTATCACAGCGATCCTGACAGTGGAAGTGTGGGACTTCTATCACCTGATGTCAGTGTATCAGCAGACTTTGATGATGATGGTGGCCAAACAGAGGCACAGTTGGGGGATGCAGAGGTTGAATCTGACACTGAGATTGACTTACAGCCATCCCCTGCAATTCCATCGGACATAGCCAATAGGCCTACACATATCCATTCCAGTCAGCCCTCAGATATTGGACAGGTAGATGATGAGGCAATTAATCAGGTTGGTGAGGTTACTGTTGACACTGGCCGCAGCCAAAATTTGGGCAAGGTGCCATGCAGCAGGGTTGTTAGTGATGCTTGGAAGAGGCCTGCTATCCATCCTTCACCTGTTCCAGGTATCTCTTTCCATGCCATTCAATGTATGTGTAGGGCCATCATGAAGGCACAGGCATGTTCCTATAGGTGCTCCAGAGAAATGCTTAGAGTTGTAGATGTGGCACAGGCTGACGCGTGACTGCCTCCACCATGTTGCCGATTCAGTGGATTGGATGAATGATACGTTGGAACAAGGAGTGTCTGTAATAGAACGAGCAGTGTCTGCAATGAAATGTCTGCTGGGAGGGTAATGGCATCCTCATGGATGTAGGTCAGCCATGTCATCTGCTACTAGTTAATGTGGCTGTGCCTGATCACTCTACCATAGTGGCAGGACTTCCAGTGCTCCATCAGTGGGTGAGCTGTCCACACCCCGATGTGGCTGGCCATGGGGCCATGGTCCTGGGCATCCTCATGAGGGGAGCTCATTCAACAGACATGAGTCACATTCAGGCAGCAGCAGTGCATCTGACCTTGGGCATGGATGTGCCAGTGCAACTTCTGGCAAAGACAGTTCTCATGGTTGAGGATGACAACAATAAACTGCCACCTCTACCGTGCAAGGCTCATACCTGTTTGGCATACCAAGACGTAGAGCTAGTACAGAGCCTGACTGTGTTCATGTAGACATTCACCCCTACAGACAGACACACACACACACACACACACACACACACACGCAACAGTTGCATGGTTCAGCCATGTACCTTAAAACTCTTTTTGTCTCACTGGCCATTTGTTGGTTTATCTAAATGTCTGCCTGCTTCTCTTTTTTACTCACACACACTTACTGACCTTTTGTGTCAGCCTAGGTTTCCTGCACCCCACACAACACCCTATGCAAGTGGTGATAAATGTGCCATATCCCTGTTTTGTATCTTTTGGATTCAGGGATACATAAGCTTTGTGTCTGATGCTCATGGTGCGTAGCTGACTTAGTGCTTCATATATATGCATTTGTGATGTTGAACTAGTAATTGCACCATTGACTTATATTGGTCTTAGAAAGTTAGACAGTTGATAGCAACAAAATTTCCCAACTTTATTGTGAATGATCTTGTGAGGGTTATGAAGTCTGAAACTGAAATGTGTATCATTACTTTCTTTAATGATTTCCCAGTAGAAATGTATGGTGATAAGCTGAGGACATACAGTGACCATCACTACTTTTGAGAGGTATGACTGTGTGATCTTTGATGCCTGAGGCCTACTACTTAATAATGGGCACATATAAGTCAAATAAGTCTTTGCTGTCACATATTAAGGTCATTCCTGTCAAATATCCAACCTTTCACTTGCTTACACTACCAAGTAACAGAATGCAAGTATATGCCACTCATTCATATCATTATACAATATACTCCAAGTTCAGTACTTACCTTGTAAATCTAGTAGTTGCAACAGTTTTAGTTCAGGGCTGACTGTCTGATGCAAGCAGTGCACAGCCAATACACAGGGAGGTAAAGGTTGTGAGAGTTGCCTGGCACCGATATTACTATATGGGTCTACTTCAGTAGACCGACTGTTTACTTACCCGACACCCAGTTGCCCGAGATGACAAGACTGACACCTTCAGAAGACCGACATCTGAAAGACCGACAATTCATGTGAGGTAAGTAACCACTTGGCCATCCCAATCAAATGAACTAAAGTAAGTAAAACTAAACCCACCTCTTTGCCGCCCCCACTCTGCTAACTAAATATACCAACTCCGAGAATGCACTACCGCGGGGATAAGGGACAAAGTTCAACAGGATGGCCAAGCGGTTAGTTACCTTGTGTGAAATGTCGGTCTTCTGATTATTGGTCTTCTGAAAGTGTCGGTCTTGTCATCTTAGGCAACTGGGTGTCAGGTAAGTGAGCTGTTGGTCTACTGAAGTAAACCCTACTATATATATATGTGTGCATGTAGGAGGAAGATTTTAGGCCATTAGGTGCTGAGTGAGTACTATGCATTGTCTCTTAGCCTGTGTAAGGGCATATTGATAATGCCTACATCTGCCTACATCCACAGCAGCTGCTGCTTTCCCCTCTGACTCCTCATCTGCTTGTGGTTGTGGTGACCTTGGCATTGGTGGTGGGGTGTGTGCTTCTTCCCCTTGTTGATCCTGCTGAAGCTGTTTTCGCAGCATGGTGTTGAGTAGCATGGCACATACTGTGAATATTTCAGTACATGTCCATGGATTGCACTGCAGGGCTCCCACAGATGTATCTAGGCACCGGAACCACAACTTCAGCAGCCCAAACACATGTTCTATGATATTTCTGGTTTGAGCATGTACCTCATTATGGTGTTCTTCAGCGAGTGTGTGTGCATTTCTGATGGGTGTCATCAGCCACAGTTCCTGTGCATAACCTGCATCCCCCAGTAAATGACCCTGTTGGATATCCCCCAGAAAATGTCTGATACATTTGGGAGGTGTGCCAGATAAGTGAGTCATGGTAACTTCCAGGGTTGCCAGCACACATGTTCAAGTTGATTCCCTTGGCATTATACATGACTTTGTAGTTTATAGAGTGGAAGCCCTTTCTATTTATGTAGAGCTTTCCCTGTTCCCTGGGTGGTGCCTTAATTTCTATATTGGTACAATGTATGGCAATCAGTACTTCAGGGCAGTGTGCTATAGAGTAGAACTCCTGCATATTTCTGGCCATATCCTCAGGCGTACAGAGAAAATATATGTGGTCACTGGCATGCTGGAGCATAGCATTCAAGAATTGATGGAAGATCCTGAATTCTGATGCCTGTGACACCCTCAGCATGTCCCCTGTTGATCTCTGTAAGGTACCTGTAGCTAAGATTCTAAATGGTACACATACCTCTGTCTCCACTAGGATGGGTTCCCCTTGGTTTGTCCTGGCTCTGAGTTGAGGATGACAGAGGTTGCAGAGCTCCTGTAGTTTGACTCTATCCACCCTGTAGAGCTCTACAATTTCCAGTCGTGTAGGTTGTGATAAGTTAAACTGGGTCTGAAAACTCTTCTCCTTCTTGGCCTTAGTCTATTTGCAGCAGCAGCATAGACTTCAGCCTGTTGCACATACAAATTAATTAAGGCAACAGCAGCCCCTAACACTGTTTCTGTATAGACTCCTTTCCATGTCTATGTTCCAATAGGTTTTGGAATTTGCAGGAAAAAGCAGTGCTGAGTTTACACAGTTGCTTTATAGCTTGTTGAATAGCTCCTTGATTTTGGGTTGGTTGATTAGCATAAAATTCAGCTGCTTATGCTGTAATTACCATGTCATAGTGTTTACCTTGTTTGCATGGCTCTGTACGCCATGTAGAGCCACTAACTGAATCTAAAACAGTGTGCTACCATGTACACGCCGTGCACACAGTGTAAATGGACCATGTAGGCTTTATTGAATCTGGCTGTATAAGTTATCAAGGGAATTGTGACTGAAATAAAAATAAAACTGGTGGTACCTTGTGATCTTCAATACGTGAGCCAAGATTTAAGGTAAGGCAATCTGACAAAAGTTGAATAATGGAACTGATAGTATGCAGGGTGAATTAAACTGTCTGAAATGCATAAAGCAATCTGACAAAAACTGGACGATGGTGCTCACAGTGGGCAAGGAGTATTATATTTGATGAAGTCAATGACTGCTAAAAAGAAAAAAAAAATCAACATGTGATACTCCATTCATTTTCCTTGTATTTGAAATATGTACCCAGGCAGAAAATCTACTAAAAGGTATTAACACTTCTGTTGGTGAAACATGTTCATGCCACCACCAATAATTTTATTTATTTATTTATTTTACATTTGTTGACCGGGATTGTTCGACTGAGCTGAAGAGCCCTTTTTCAGTGGAGGCCCAGGGAGAAAAGCTCCGACATATTATACAGTTTTCATTATAAATTAGAATTAAACAGCAGTGTTACAGGATTATTACAAGGCATTAAGTAGCGATACAATGTTATACAGTGTCAATAATCAGGAGTATAGCATAACTATTTCAAGATGTATAAAAAGAAATATGTCATTAAGATGAGTATAGCTTTTGGGGTAAGTGGTTACAAAAACCCAGTTTTATCATGATGTTGCATGAAGGCAAGACAATTACAATAGAATGTTTCTTCTGAGGCGATTTGTTTAATAGATTTTAGAAGACAGTAGAAAGAGTAGTCAAGGAAGATTAGACAGAGCTAGTGAGAAGAGTGAGTTAAGTGCAGAAAGTAGATTAAGGTGCAAGAAGTAGGGAATGTTCAAGGAGGGAGAGTGCAGTGGCAGGACCAGTGACTTTTAAAGTGCTCTTTGGTGGCTGTCTTAAATTGTTTAGGATGTGTAAGGGTCCTGATTTCTAGTGGGAGCCTATTCCAGGCAATAGTGGGGTGATAGCTGTACATGTTGTGTCCAAATTTAGGCTTGGGTTTGTAGATTTGTGGTAGGTTTTGGCTAGAGCTTTGGAGAGGTCTGGGGGGAGAATAATGGGAAATGAGAGGGGATAGTGCTGGGCAGTAGGAAGGCTGGTATAGGATAGAATGGATGATCTGGAGCTGAGAGAGAAGAAGCTGGTGGGGTAATTCAAGCCAGTTTAGGTGTTTTAGAGAGAGACAGTGATGGGATTTGTAGGTTTGTTGGGCAGTAAATCTAGCTACCTTGTTGTAGGTAGATTTGAGTTTGGTCAGGAGTGCTGAGTTAAGATTTGTGAGAAATTGAGAATTGTACATTAGACTGGGTAGAAGGCAGCTAAGAGAGAGAGTAATCTTGGTTTCAGAGGTAAGGAATTTCTTGTTACGGTAAAGGAGCCCTAGTTTGGAATGAGTCTTTTTGATACAGTTATTAACATGCAAGTCAAATTTAAGCTTAGTAGTGGATTCTACCTAAATGGGAGTGTTATTAAGGGACTGTATGGAGAAGGAGGGTTTAAAATTGTTGAACTTTTTAGGTAGGAAGAGTAACAGCTTTGTTTTTTTAGGGTTAAGGATGAGCTGGTTGTTGGAGAGCCATGTTTCAACTAAGTTAAAAGATGCCTGAGTAGCCAACAAGAGCTTAGAGGGAGAGTTGGCTGTGATGATGACTGTAGAGTCATATGTGTATTGCACTAAAGATGACTGAGGACAGGAGGTATAGAGCTGATTAGTAAAGATATTCAAAGGTAAAGGCCCTAGGACAGACACCCATTTTGACAGGGAGAGGAGGGGAGAGTGCAGAGTGCCATCTTACTGATTGAGATCTATCAGTGAAGTAGCTGGAGAACCATGCAACAGTATCAGAGAAGAAGTTGAGGTTACGCAGTTTGTGCAGCAGAAGAGAGTGTGAGATAGTGTCGAAAGCTTTTGAGAGGTCCAAGAATAGGCAAGAAATATGTTTATGGTTATCCATGGCTATAGAGACAGTGTTGAGGAAGGATAATAGAGCTGTAGTGGTGCTATGTTTGGGTCTGAAGCCGTGTTGAGTGGGTGTAAGCAGATATTCCTGTATTAGATACTGCATTACTTGTTTATGAATACATTTTTCTAGAGAAACATGTGCCCAAATAATCAGTGAGTAATAATAAGTTCTCTGCCTCTTATGATCTGTGGTCCACTAACTGACTATGCAGTTGGAAAAAAAGAGAACTCTTTATCTTGCCATGAACTTAGTATTATCATATGTTTGTCTTTTCGGCGTTTCCCAGTAAGGGGTTGCTACAGCGGAACTCCGGTCCGCTAATGATTGGCAGTAGATTTTTATGGTGCCAAGTTGCCAGCCCGATGCCCAACCTTAAGCGAAGGCACACCCATTTACGCATGCCTTTCGTAGGCCACTCGACCACGGGGAGGACATGCAGACTCCACACAGAAGGCACTCCCTGCACACTAGCTGAGAATCGAACAGGAGAACCTCTTGCTGTGAGGCAACAATGCAACCGCTGTACCACCGCGGCTTACCTTAGTATTATCACATATGTATAGTAAAATCCCTGAAAAGTGGATTTCATTGTTTTTTATTTATAATATTTCTTATAAGTGTTTTGGCTTTCTGTATTTTTCCTATGAGTCATAAATATTTAGATTAATTAGACTGATAGGCGCAAACCTTTCATGTTCTGTCTAAACCTTTATCTTTTGCAGGTTCTCTGATGCAGACTAGACTGCAGCCTGAAAAACTCAAGTTTGTCAAGTAGCGCAAGCACTACAGTAGCTAGTCAGGGAAGGATGGGCTAATGCAGCCTTACCCATCCAAGGGGAAAGAGTTGGATAACTCCCAGAGCATGAGACCACCTGTGAAATATCCTGGAATTATGCTGTTTATGAAGAGGGCTTCGGAAGCATGAATACTTCAGCCAAGCACAGAGTGTGAGTATACGCATTCCTCCCATCCTGGCCTTAGCATCCTCCATCTCAGTACAGTGTGCATTGAAATCAACAGGGGGAAGTTAGTAGACCTAATATGCAAAAATCCAAGACAGTGCTAACGAAGATGCTACATCAAGACTACCTCAAGTTCCCAGCCTTGCCTATGGACTATGAAGTCTCTTTGCTTGGTTCTCTGGTCTCTTAAGAGGCATAGGTTCATAGGTTCATAGGTTCATACATAGCTACATCTGCCGAGGGCATTTACAAGCGCAAGCCCATAGTTTAGACTTTACGCACCCCTTTTTTATGGGGAACTATACCCCATTATTTTTTTGTGCCTCTGCTGTTGAGCAGTGACACTGAGGTAATCCCTGGGGTATATCTGCGATCTCCCATCCATTGGTCAAGATTGCTTACTCCAGCATGGGAGTAAGCTAAACTTGTGAGCCAGAGGAAGAGGGGAGTGCAGGGCCTGTGTAACGGTAAGAGCATTGTGATGACCCTGAAAAGATAAAAAATGTTTCCCTGCTATCTTAAATTTTAAGTGCTTCAAAAGACATGAATTGTCTTTATAAACTAAATATTGTTTAAGTAATCTATAAAGCTCAGCCTTCTTTATGTGCTACATTTATGCTGTTAATATGTGTGACTAGTCTTGTTTAACAAACCAAATACTCAAGAAAATTAATTCTGACATCCTTGATTAAAAATGAAAATTACTGCACCCCCCTGAGGTTGTCACAATTACTAAAATATAGCAGACTAACTCTCTAAACTTCATTTTAATTTACCTAGGGACCTAAATGAGCAAGACTTTACTTGTAGGTGACTACTTATAATGCAGTCTGATCTTGCAATGTCCAGGAGAACCAGAACAACAGAATTCACCCTATCTGACTACACATAGAAATACTGGAGAGGATTTGCTTTTTCTAAAAACAATGTTTAAAAGAATGTTTTTAATGGTTATGAGCCTGAATACTTGAGGTATGAGTTTCACAATGCTTGGACTTGGAATAAAATCTGATTTAGCTGAGTATTTGTGTTTCACTGACTGGTGTTTCAAGGGCATACAACAGAATGAATCTGTATTCATAATACATTGCAAATTCTTTGTTTGTACATGTGACATGTGCTTTCTATTATATGACTACAAATAATTGATTTATAATCCAATAGCAGATCAATAATAGCTATGGATACTGGCAATACTTTTGTTTGGTAATATATAGATGCTTTTTTAAACTTGCAGTTCAGTAATCTATTGACATTACTGTTTAGTTCATTACTAGAAGCCACAGGACTATCATGTATTCCCACACATTTCCCTCGCATTCCAGTTTTATTGAGTTTGTTAATTCCTAAAACTTATTTCTATGTTTTGTTTGAAAACCTGAGGGTATTACAAGACACTATGTTATATTTAAAGGTAGACAAGTCCCATTATGCGAGTTTTCAACATCTGGCTGCCTGAAACTATCAGAAATGGAGTGGAATGCGCTCAGATACACAGAAGGGTCTGAACACCTCTGTCATTAGAGTCATAAGATTGGACAGTATGTACTTTTTATCACCTCCCATCAGCTAGACACTTTTCTGTCATCCACGAATGAAAGCCTTAATCTGACAGAGCTGCTATGGGTTGTTGTTACTAATATAGTCCATCATTTTATCCCTATATGATTTCAATATAGGGTTCCCTTTCATATGTATGTGTCATTGTGTCTGAACCACGTTGCCTTCTTAGATTTTAACACATTCTTTAAGTTACACATCCCATTTAAACCAGGAAGATGGTCTGCATGCAATGTGCAAATCCATTTATATTCACATTTTTCAGTTACTAAAACTTCATTTCTATCTCTCAGCCTTGTTTGAATTTTTTCCAAAACATTGCATTTAAATATATGTTGTTCACCTTCCTTCTGTATTTGTTTATATGTGCAACTTAAACCTGTGTTAAAATCCAGAATATCAAGGAAATTAATATTTAATATGTTATTTTTTTAAATCAGTTTAATAGATTTTGATATATAGATTTAAAAGCAGAATGTTAATTTAATTGGTTAGCTGGATTATGAAGAATATTGGATGATTGATATCAGCTGGTTTGAAGTTTTACTGTTTATATAATCTCCATTCTGCTCTGCTGTGTAACACTTAATAAAGCATGTTGGTGAAAAAGTTTGTAATGTGTGAATAAACTTATCCATTACTGTGGTACCTTTGAGACAGTAATATTTTGCCAGTGTGTCTGAGTGTGCCTGGGTGTCTGTATTTGTAAGTGTGTGTGCACGACTGTGAGTGCTGGTGGGTGTCTGCACAACTGGAATGCATGCACTAGTAGGGAGAACACTAGCATGGTCAGGTTTGTTAGAGTGAAGTGTGATTCAGGCAAGTGTTTCTTAGTGTGGCATCATTGTGTCTCTGAATCGCCGATGTGGTAATTGGCAATACTGCATTAGCCAATTGCCATTGGTCGTCAAAGTCTTTTTGAATCCCAGGATGAGAGTGGTGAAAATGAGCAAGCATATTGTCAAAGACATGTGTAACATTCATAGGCTTTAATGAATGACGTTACAAATATCTGTTTCACAAAATCATTTATTTTTGTTTCTGAAAAAAAAAAAAGATGTAACATATGTATCCTTTCTCTTCATATTATTGTTACCATAAGTACATTTGATATACAGTTTGTTATCCTGTGTACAAAAGGTTTTCATAATTATGTGCGAAAAGGAATGTGATTCAGCTAATCATGTAAAGGGGTAAATCAATCCTGAAAACAGGAAATACCTACAAAAGTAGGTACATCATGTGAAGAGTAAATCAAGCACAAAAATAGCCACATACCTCCAAAAGAGATACTGTTGAGTGGTCTGGGTGGGAAGTAATGAATTATAGCTAACAGACTCTGAAAATATAAGGAAACGTTCACAGTATTGTTGAGGACTTCCACACTTGGGCCTAAGCTAAGACTTCTGTGCTGCAATACCTACAGTACACTGACTTAATTATAGCTACAGCGATGGTTATGTTACCTCCACTTTGTGTGTGCGTTGCATGTGTGAGTGTGTGTGTGTGTGTGTGCACTCGCGCGTGTGTGTAAACATGGACAGACCTAGAGAGAGAGAGAGAGAGAGCTAGAAAGGGAGGCAGATAGATAAAAAAGGATGTCCACAGTTTAAAAAAATAAACCTGAAGATATTAAGAAAGTAATAACACCATAAAGGATGAATGGTATTGGGGAATAACAAACTACTAAGAGGTGTTCTAAAACTGGAGGAGGGAAACATCATTGTCCTGAAAAGTTAGTATCACCTACCTTGGAGGATATTTTTATGCTTAGAAAATTGGATATCTTTAAAGCAATTTTTAAATTGTTAAAATATTTATTATGTTGAATAGTTTAATGTCAAATCATTTCCTCAAAGACCTGCATACGTTTCATTTCCTAATGTTATCCTTTGGTGTTGTTTTTGTGTAGTTCTTCTTTGTATACATTTTTGAAAAGATGATATATGCACCTTTCCTTTATGAGTAGGTGCTGGGCTTTGAAATTTAATTTAATTATAAATAGCTATGTCCAAATGATTTAATTATAAAAAGTCCTTGCTGGTAGTGTTTCTGTGGTGATCTCCTCCACCATCTCCACTCAATCATCTTTGCAGCCTCTTAATTTATATGTTGTTTAGGATGTGTCAGTTTTCATTATGTATATTTTAGGTGCTTACTGACCTAGGACCACATCTCATTTTTCAGTGACCCCTGTGAAATGGACATCCCTTGCTGGCTTTTACTGTTCTTCCTGTAATGTAACAAATAAAAATACGATTCATTGTGATGCAGGAAAAGAGATTTTTGGGTGTATTGACTGAGAAGTAATGAATATGTAATCCAGTTCTCGTCTGCCTGCCTCTATATGAAGCAGGTCAGGTTATTTCAGTACACGTTGTTGTATGCACCGTACATAAGCATTGCTTTCTTTGTCAACACTTGCTGCATGGAACCTGGATAACCTTGCTTCTTATACAATTGTAGTAGGTTTTGCATATGAATGTATGTCTTTATGACTGGGCCCTATATGCATTTACTGAGGGAACTTTTTGGTATTTTATTTGGACTTTATTTAGGACCTACCCTTAATGTGATGAACATCAAACCTTTCATACACCAAATATTCTCTTCCTTATGTTATAGTGATGAACAATGCTGAGTAGACAAAGGTATTATATCTAGTTATTGGAGTCTGGTTTATTGACCAAAATGCATTATGAAGCACTTCTATGTTATAGTGCATACTAAAGCTTGTATGCTAGAGCATGTGTCCTGTAATGTTGTTGGTATCCAGGTTTGGTCCTATAGGCATCTGTTGTGGGACCTTTTTAGATAAATCCTAACATCAGACTTTAGATAAGGGTGAGATAAAAACAGAGGGCCAGATTCAATAAAGCCTACACTAAGAGAGGGATTCAGAAAATTGTGTGAAGGGGTAAATCAAGCCTGAAAGTAGGGACATACCTACAAAAATAGGAACATCATTTACAGGCCTGAAAATAGGAACATTCCTTCAAAACTGGAAAAGCTGAGAGGTCTAATGTGATGTAATAAGTTTTACTGGATTAATATAGCTTTTGCAACTGATTTAGCTTTTAGACTAGAAGGAAAACTCCCGAAAAAGGACTCCTGCTAGCCCAAAAGCTTCACGAATTGCAATTCTCGATTGTCTAATAAAAGGTATGCTTACGTGACTTAGTGGTTGAACAATATAGCACGTTGTGAATTCTGCTTCACAAAAATAGGAAGACCCAACATCAAAGGGTCAAAAAGTGATGTTGCCATGAACACTTGTATGCCAAAAGCCAGTTATCCTGTTACAAGGTTTCTGGCACCTACTGCTCAAAACACAAAAAGCCAGACAGATTGGGAGATCCTTCTTTCTTGGTTAATATTTGTACTGAAAAACAAGCTCAAGTAAGATTTTGCTCTTCTGCTCTGTGGAAAGTTTCTGTCCTCCCTATGCTACTGTTTGAAAGATGTACCACCCTGGTCAAACTCCCTACATGATATTGTCCCCTGAGTGGTTTGCACCCAAAGACTAAGGCATTTTTAGCCAAAGGCGTCATAAAGGCTCTACTTGCTAAAAACAAAAGTTTAGTAAAAGTTTACATAGTACACATGCAAAGTGTAGACACTGTAGCCCCCCCCAAAAAAAAAAACCTTCTAGCCCTGAATGCAATTCCTTATTTTGTTTAATTGTAAAGAAATTAAAATAAAAACTAAACTAAAACATGGACTTCAATTCCCATTCATTACAATGTCAAAAAAGTAACTTTAAACACAGGAATGAATTCAGAATGGTTACCGTGCAGTGCACAATCATGTGCACCTCATAATATCACTTTCTGCGTTCAGAGAGAGCCAAACTATGGAGCTTTTGCATGAAGACAAGTGGTACCATAGTGGGCTGTCCCCACAACTATGCTAGATGCCAATAATGCATACCAGGGGGAGGAACTTACTAATTAGCCATTTCTGCATTCAGAGACAGCCAAACTATGGAGCTTTTGCATGAAGACAAGTGGTACCATAGTGGGCTGTCCCCACAACTATGCTAGATGCCAATAATGCATACCAGGGGAGGAACTTACTAATTAGCCATGTACTTTTCCCTGGAGCTGCCTGCAGTAAAGCTTTTATGCAGCTGAGTGGTTCCTGGTCACTGTTGTCAATAAAGATGACCAAAATGCAATGCTAATCCATCACAGCAGAGGTAGAGTTCAGTGTTCAAGTAGTGTTTGTGTGTGTGTGTGTGTGTGGGTGTGTGTGTGTGTGTGTGTGTGTGTGTGTGTGTGTGTGTGTGTGTGTGTGTGTGTGTGTGTGTACCAGTGGATGCATGAGAGAGGCCCTGGCATACCTCTCAACCTCTTAGTGCAAGAAATCTGGACAAAGCCTGACAAAATGGGGGATTTAAAATGTCACTCTTATAAACCTAAAAAGTTGTTAAGAGTAATAGGGTTTGTGTTAACATACATTATCTGAAGGATATGAAGCCTGAAACTCAAATGTATATCATTATTTGGTGACTTCAGTCTCAGATCATCCTAATGATTTGCCAGTAAACCACAGATTTTATGAGGAACACACCAAAAATATGAGGGGAAAATCTGGACATTCTGTGAAAATCTGGACAGTTGAGAGGTATGGGCTCCAGGTGTTTCTGTGGTTAAAGGTATTTGAAATTCTTACCTCTGGTGTATTAGAAAGGGATTGTCCAAGAAACTAACTTAAAGTAAAATGAAAAGAAAGGGTATGTAGTTGTTAGAGCAAAAACAGCACATGCAAACTTCTCTGGGTTGTGTATTTTGATCCATATCCATAAAAGAGATTTTTACTAAAAACTTTACATTTTCAGCAGTTGAAGCTGGTACAGTTTTTTGTTATGCTAAACATTGTTTTGTTTGCTGACTGTGAATCTACAATGCTAAACAAGAAAGTGCATTAATGTAATTATGCAACACGTTTCATCACTTTATGGCCACCCTCTAGTTTTCAGTTTAATAGGGCAAATATATATGAATACTTAAAACTGTCCTACTGTCTTTCAGAATGACCCATTTATTTTGAGTTTTGGAAGGTAAGTTGTTTTATATCTCTGACTTTCATGATATTGCTAAAAATAGTTGCTGGTTTTAAGTTACCATAACCTCAGCAGTGCCACATTTCTACATTTCCCATTTGTATGTATGGAAATGTTCTGTAGTTTGCATAATGCTGGTATTCTGGGATGGGAAATATATGTCCAAAGGTACAACACTAACTCTGGGATGTTAACCTGGATTTTGAGAGGGAGTTACCAAAATTCTTTTCCTAACTGGTTTTGACATATTTATGTAACAACAACTAATTAAATGGCATACCCAAGTGAAGCGCTGGCAGGAGTCATGCCAGTAAACCATTGTGGAAAGACACACAGGAAAAAAACAACTATTTATACGTAGAATTGCTTCATTCTTAACTTCACGTACAGTTTGACAGGAATGAAATGTGTTGTGTTAGAATGTGGTGCATTGAGATATTTGACAGTGACACATAATTGTAATGGTACTGTTCTTTGCAGCTGTTCAGCATTCTATGTGGGCAAGACCACACGTAAACTTAAAGACAGAATAATTGAGCATGTCAGAGGTTAGAAGGGAGGTTGAGAATAATGCTCTTTTTAAGCAGATTAAAACACATGGGAATACGCATTGCTTTAAATTTAGATGCCTAGATTTAGTTAAACCTCATAGTAGGGGTGGTGATATTAATAATGTTTTAGATATTAAGGAATATGAATGGATTTTAAGACTAGCAGCGGATTCCTCACCTGGACTAAATTCTACTGTTAGCCTAAAGCCTGTTTTAAGTAAAATTTAGCGTGTTAAGCTATTTTAAATATTTTAAATATTTTTGAATTTTGTATATATGTTATATTATATTGTGTTTGTCAGTCATGTGATTTTGGCTGCTATCATGTGACTGTTTCTTGCTCCTATTTAAAGCAAGCTGCTTTTGTTTTAATGATTGTTAGTATTGAAGAAGGGTTTCACCCGAAAGTTTTGCTGTGATATATTAAATTGTTTTCTGCCTACGTTTGTTTGTTTCTTTGGTATTCCTGCATTCCAGTCTTGTTTTGATGGACTATATTTTTGCTGGTACGTTGGTGACCTTTGAGAGCTTTTGCTGCAGCAATGGAAAGGGATTATCTTTTGAAAACCATTTTAACTAAGGAAGTGAATCCATTGTTAAATCTTGTCTCTAATACTTCTGTGGAAGATGTTGATAATAATGAAACTTTAGATGTTGAGGAGACTGTGACATTTACCAGAAAACTGGAATTGATTGAAAGAAAGGTTGGTACATATAAGAGATTACAATGGCAACATTTTAGCTTTTGTGCTTATTTGAATATGGGTATTGTTTTGCGTATTCTCAAGATGCCCTCTTATGGGAATACGTACCCAGAATTATTGAAACGTTGGCAACAGCTTAATTTAAAGCTTAGCTTGGATTATATGGTGCTAATGAATGACTTCTTTGCAAAAAGTGAATTAGATCTGAAAAATGAAATCTTTCAGATGGAAAATGAATTACTCAGCATGTCCTGCTTCTCTAATATGTTGCCTAAATATCAGCAAATGGTTGATAGGCTGCATGCCTTGGATGACTGCCAGGAGATGGTCAAGAAATGAAAGTTATTAAGAGATATTGCCGATTTTCAAAGAGGACATATCTTCTCTTGGCCAAAAAATAACAAAAATATAACTGAATTACGTGATAGTACTGAGACATTCCCTAAAAAAACTTTTCCTGTTAATACTGCATCACTAGTTACAACTACTGTATCATCTTTGGATACATTGGATGCTTTCACTGACTCTAATGCTGGTGTTTCCACTTTAAATCCGAATGTTGGCATTTCCTCTTTAAATCCTGCTGCTTTGGCTGTGCAGTCTGATTCTACAACCACACCCTCTGCATCAGTGTTACTAGTGAATGAAGAAATTTCAAATACAGGTAGCATGGGGCCTGTAACTCAAGGTGATGTTTCACAAGAATCTTCAGTGAACACGAAGGATATCACGAGGAAGAATCAACAGTTACCTTTGAATTTTTTGCTGAAACGCTTCCAATTGGAACAAGCCGAGAAAGTACAGAGCAGTATAGCAGTAAGGGACAAGTCCTTAACCAGACAATCGGGCGGTCCTGTGAAATGGAAAAACGACAGCCCTGTCAAGCATGGGAAAGTGAGTCGCAGATAACACAAGGTATTTTGAATCTTTCTGATATTCCCTTTGATGGACCATGTGTCTCTGTTTTAAACAAAGGCCTTAGTTTTATTCCTACAGCAGAGGATGGCTTAACCTCAGCTTTGACAGATTTAAAACAGTTTATTCGGAATATAAATTTAAAGGTTCTTTTTGGTTCAAATAATGCTATGATATCATATAATACTTGCAAAAGACGTAGTACCTTTATACCAGTTAATTTGCCTGTGACAACTGCTTTCCATAATTTATGTGAAGCTGATTTGAGAAAGTTATATGGGACTACAAAGACGAAGAGACAGTATAATTTGAACTATGATGAACATTGTGCCTTAAAGAAACTGCAATTTGACAATACTATTGTAATGAAACAAGCTGACAAGGGAGGTGCTATTGTTGTTATGGATTGCAATCCCTATAAGACATCTATGCTCAATTTTCTTCAAGATGAGAATGCTTTCAGAAGAATATCACATAATGATGTTAAGAAATGCATTAGTAATGTCAATATGTATATATATGAGCTACAAACTAATGGTGAGATAGATTTAGATTTGTTTCACTTTTTTACAGTACCCTGTCCCACTATTCCCTTATTATATGGGTTACCAAAAATTCATAAGTGTATAGATAACCCACCCATGAGGCCCATTGTCTCTGGGGGTGGGTGGATAACTGAACCGATATCTGTTTATCTACAAAAGCGATTGTACCCCTTATTATTGGAGTGTCCTAATATCTTAAAGGACACAGGTGATTTTTTAAGCAAACTTTCAATTTGGTATAACAGTCTACATAACAAACTCGATTCAGGCTATTTATTTGTAACCTTAGATATAAATTCTCTTTTTACTGTCATACCAAATGAGTATGGCATTGAGGCTATCAGACAGTTTCTGAGTAAGAAAATAGATATACCTACAGGTGATGTTCAAAATATATGTGCATTATTAGACTTAGTTCTGAGCAACAATGTATTTATGTTTGATCAACTTTTGTTTCTACAGCTAACCGGTGTTGCGATGGGAACACCGGTTGCTAATACATATGCTAACCTAGTCTTGTATCAATGGGAATTAGAGTTTATACATGATGGTGTAAAATTTTTGAACAGTAATATTTGCTTGTACCAGAGGTTTGTGGATGATTGCTTTATGGTTTGGAAGGGATCACGCTCTGATCTGCAAGATTTTATAGTATATTTAAACAGTAGTACGAGCTTCTTGGTTTTCAAGGAGATTATATCTGAACATGAAGCAATTTTCCTTGATGTTAAGGTATATAAAGAAGAGGGTACTTTACAAACTACTATTCACAAGAAGGATGTGCATACTAGTAGAAACTTACATTATAATAGTATGCATGCACCCCATGTTTTTAAAGGAATTGTTAAAGCTCAATTTTCACGAGTCAGTAGGTTAAATGCAATCGACTCTGTATTTCATATACAGTTAGATAAAATGTTCAATGAGTTTGTTAAGAATGGCTATGACTTGGATATATTGGAAGAATTGAAGAGAATGGTAATACTTAATAGGGATACTACATATAAACCTTACCTTAGGACAGACGCGTGTATGAATGATCATGTGATCATTACATCAGGATCTAACATTGGAAATATAGTTAGAACTAGATATGTTATGAACTTTAGTAGTAGAACAGGTTTGGTTAAATATATCATAGCCAAATACTGGCCTTTGTTGATGGCCTGTCCAGAGGTTAGGCGAATTTTAGGTGAAAAGCCTTACTACTCATATAGGAATATGAGAAGTATTAAAAGCTTATTATGTTATAAAGATTTTAATTTTGGCTTAAAGCTGAATGCTTTCTCTGATCGTATTGGTACTTTTAAATGTATGAGCTGTTCTTGTTGTACAGACATTGCTGCTACCCCTAATTATGCATTTATTCATCCTGTTACTTTAAAAGAGTTTTACTTTAAATCAGTAGCATTTTGTAACAGTGTAAATGTGGTGTATTTGGCTACTTGTAATGCCTGTTCAGCATTCTATGTGGGCAAGACCACACGTAAACTTAAAGACAGAATAATTGAGCATAAGTCAGAGGTTAGAAGGGAGGTTGAGAATAATGCTCTTTTTAAGCATATTAAAACACATGGGAATACGCATTGCTTTAAATTTAGATGCCTAGATTTAGTTAAACCTCATAGTAGGGGTGTTGATATTAGTAATGTTTTAGATATTAAGGAATATGAATGGATTTTAAGACTAGCAGCGGATTCCTCACCTGGATTAAATTCTACTGTTAGCCTAAAGCCTGTTTTAAGTAAAATTTAGCATGTTAAGCTATTTTAAATATTTTAAATATTTTTGCATTTTGTATATATGTTATATTATATTGTGTTTGTCGGTCATGTGATTTTGACTGCTATCACATGACTGTTTCTTGCTCCTATTTAAAGCAAGCTGCTTTTGTTTTAATGATTGTTAGTATTGAAGAAGGGTTTCACCCGAAAGCTTTGCTGTGATATATTAAATTGTTTTCTGCCTACGTTTGTTTGTTTCTTTGGTATTCCTGCATTCCAGTCTTGTTTTTTTGGATATGCTACTCATAGGCCTTGAAAGGGAAGCAAACATGGGAAAAAAGGAAAAACAAAAATAAAAAGTGTAGGGTTAGTATGTTATTCATCATTAAATAACAATGAAATAATACCACAACTGGACAAGGGATATATGACTAGAGAAGCAGGCACATATAAATTAAGAACTAAGTGAAAAACCCACATAATTACTAGAAGTTACTTACAACAACTTGCTACATTTTGAGAAAGTTTTATTCTAATAATCTAAGGCTACACAGGTAGGCATCCTTGAGTTTCATTCAAAAATTTGCCACTTCCTTTTTTCTCCCTCTGTTGCTCTTACCTTTCCTTAGAGACTCCTTTTTGCTCTTTCTTTCTTTCTTGGTTCCCAGTGCAGCTGTCTGCCATCACTTGAGTCCAGAAACTTATCAACAGTTATCTGCTAACTCTTTCCTGACACTTGTCTGACATGTCCCTTTGGACCAAGGCCTCTTCAAATGACAAAATCATTAATGAAATAATGAAAACAACAGGGAAAGTGTACGCTAAGGAGACCAGTATGTCCTGGCATGGTCCCATTCTCACTGATGCCTTGTGTGCGTGGTTTTTTTTTTTTTTGTCAAAAACTAAACTCTGGGAACCTAAATGCCTAATAATAATCCCAGTCCAGAAACTTATCAACAGTTATCTGCTAACTCTTTCCTGACACTTGTCTGACATGTCCCTTTGGACCAAGGCCTCTTCAAATGACAAAATCATTAATGAAAACAACAGGGAAAGTGTACGCTAAGGAGACCAGTATGTCCTGGCATGGTCCCATTCTCACTGATGCCTTGTGTGTGTGTTTTTTTTTGTTTTTTTTTTGTCAAAAACTAAACTCTGGGAACCTAAATGCCTAATAATAATCCCAGGGATTCAAACATTCCTATAGGCTCCAAGTTATGCATGGCTCTGAAGAAAGCAGGGGATAAGAAAGGGTCAGTTTTTTTTAAATTTAGCACTTGTATTAACATTTCAAATAAAATATTAATGTTCCCATCCACGTCAACCACAAATATTAATTTCAATTAACCATAAATCTGATTAAAAGAAAAAAAATCATCTAACCTTTATAATAATATCATCTCTTTACTTTGCATACAATTTCTAAACTATATCCAAATATTTTGCAGACAGCAGTTTATTTGCACTACTATCTTAACTCTTAATTTATTTTATTTAATATAAATCTGTTAGAGGACTGTGTGATATTTAATATTACGTTTTAACTATTCATAACTAAACATTGATTCGCCAATATATTGTTGTAAGAAAAGTAGTTGTAACTTGAACTGGATGAAACAAAGCTGTCAAATATGCAGATAGACATATTTTATAGGGGTAAGCTGCCCCTCCCCTCACGTGAGAGGCTTCAAACCAACACCCATTTTAATTACCTACATACATATATATATATATATATATATATATATATATATATATATATACATATATATATATATATATATATATATATATATATATATATATATATATATAGATATATATTTTATTTATTTATTTTACATTTTATTTTATTTTACATTTGTTGACCGGGCTAGTCTAACTGGATATATGTCCATTTTCAGTAGAGGCCCGGGGAGAAAAGCTCCAGGAAATAACATACAATGTAAGAAAAGTTTAAAAAGTGATAATGAATACATCAATAACAGTTAAACAGCTATATAGAATAATAAAAAATTTTTTTTTTTTTTTTTTTTACAAATCTTAGTAGGTCTTAGTTTGATAGTGCACTTATATAATTTATATGAGAAAGGTTATTAAGGTTTAGTATTTAGAGAAGGTAGAAGGTCAAAGACAAGAAATTATTAGTCAGGGTTAGAACAGGAGCATAACCAGTGGTTATTGAAGTAGTGTTTTAGATGTCTTTTAAAAAGTGGGAGCGAGGTCTGGGATGTAAGATCAGATGGTAACTGATTCCATAATTTTCCAACAGAGTTGGAGAACAAGGAATCACCTGCTAGGTTTTTAGATTTAGTTATATTCATAAGGATTTTGTTTGAAGATCGTAAATGTGGGATATTTATATATATATATATATAGATATATATAGATATATATATAGATAGATATATGTGTATATATATATATATATATATATATATATATATATATATATATATATATATATATATATATATAGGTCTACTTCAAATCATCGAAACCCCACATCATTGAAGTCAAGATCGTTGAGACAACAATATTGAAATCTCATTTCAGCGAACCAGCAGAACAATGAAGATCTTCCCAGGGTAAGTAACCACTTATCCAAAAAGAAATAAAACCTAAACTGAACCATCACTAACCCACCCAGGTGGGGCGCTACTTCCCCCACACCCCTCAATGTAGGGGGCTGTGCCCCCCAACCCCTAACTAAATATACCAACTCTGAAATTGCACTACAGTTGGGAAAAGGGCAAAGTTCACTGCCTTGCACAACAGGTTACTTACCCTGGGAAGGTCTTCATTGTTCCACTGGAACATATGAGAGTATAATTCCCACTGAATGGGCACAACATTGAAATTTGTTTGGTCAGCAGAAACAGATGGTCAACTTGTACATGAGATCAACAATTCCTAGGGTATGGGAATATTCTCTCTCCCCTTGGATTGTGTGATCTCAGTTAGTACATATAATTAGCAGGGGGTCTAGAGGATGCATGGGGGGTTTCCCTCACCTGCAAAAATACTTGATTTGGTTTAGCCTGCAGTTCAGAATGTAGATTGAGGTAAGTGGGTTGCTGCTCTGGGTGGGAGTGTGTTTGTGTGCACATTAGGTGTTTTAAGGTTGGAGTAAGGGTTAGATAAAGATATAGCTTTAGTATTGTACATATTTGTTATTGTGTGTGTGAGTGTCGGAGCATATCATATGTAGAGGCAATGTCATGGAAAGGGTTTCTCTAGAGTAAGATGTAGGGCTAGAGCTACAGGGTTAGGTTTAGCATAGAAAATAAAGGTGGTACAATATTTTACACTACCTTTATGTTCTTGCCATAATGTTGTGGTGTTTATGCATGCATATTTTAGTGTAACTAGCTCTTCAGGCTTAGATGATATAACAAAATAAACAGGAAGTTAGAATAAATTTCAGTATTTGTATGATGTTTCTTGTTATTTGGCATACATATATTTCACATAACTGGAGAATTTCAGTGTGCTTACACCATGGTTTACATTATCGCACAATGTTTTCTAGCAAAACAGAGTACAGTAAAAACTGCAGTCTTGATGCTACTTTGCCTTTTGTAAAACAACAAAATAAAAGGTAAACTACAACTCATTTGACATTTTATTTTTTTGTCTTTTGTACAATATGGCTATTTTTTTATTCTGATGGTAAAATACAGCTTGGAAACTCAGAGCATTCAGAGGTTGAGATACACATTGAATGTTACATTTACACGATTCACTGATTCTCAGCTGTTTGTATAGCTCATGTTTGCAATCAGTATTCATCACAGGTTTTTTGTTTTGTTATGTTTTCGCACTGATAGCTTCATATCAGTTGTTTTGAATGTCTAGGCTAGCAGAATATATGCAGAAAATTTTGGCTGGGAGTCAGACACCCAGCTTGCATTGCAAAACCTGCCCATGCAAGTATTCTCAGTGTGATTTGAGTTTCTTATTTATTCAAAGGGGTAATGCCAAAATGATATGACAGTGCAGGCAAGTAACACTGTCCCAGTCTCAGTGGCAAAGACCATATGTAAACCCTGTAGTCCAGAGACATGGCCAATGCTAATCAGCTATATCATCTTCCTTTTAACTCTTCACAGAGACTGAAATAATAAGGTAGAGAGATTCAAAGAATAGCACTACCATGCTGCTGGGGGAATGAAGTGAAAACCAAGTACACTGCTGAAGACATATACCTTCCATCTGCAGAATGTGGAACACTACCATTCACAGTGTGGAACAAATGTGCAAAGTGTGGAACAAATGGTAAACTGTGGAACACTGCTGCTCACAATGTGGAACAAATGGGCAAAGTGTGGAACATTCCAGCTCACAGTGTGGAACAAATGGGCAAAGTGTGGAACACTGCTTCTCATAGTGTGGAACAAATGGGCAAAATGTGGTACACTACTGCTCACAGTGTGGAACAAATGGGTAAAGTGTGGAACACTGCTGCTCACAGTGTGGAGCAAATGGGTAAAGTGTGGTACACTACAGATCACAATGTGGAACAAATGGGTAAAGTGTGGTACACTACTGCTCACAATGTGGAACAAATGGGTAAAGTGTGTACTGCTCACAATGTGGAACAAATGGATAAAGTGCAGTACACTACTGCTCACGGTATTGTAGATAGCTTTTACCATGCTAGTTTTTGATTCAGACACATGATATTGAGCTGCTACTGAGATACTACTCCCTGCAGCTTTATCATGTCTCTCAGTCTCACAATATTACTATTCAACTGCTGGGGACAGTGGCATTGCCCACAGAGGTCTCGTGGAGATATAGCTCTGAATTCTGGCCTTTGTTTTCAACAGACACATTTTGCTGTCATTCATGAGTATATTTTACCTCCGTCATTTGTCAGTAGGATAATTAGTCATCTGCTCTTTGACATAGAGGTAAAAGGTAGAAAAGTAGTCTGTTTAGCATAGACTTCCTTTTCAGGTAGAAACTCCAGAAATATAGGCTAAGCTTTTCATGTTTATAATGATAGATATTCAGAGAAATTACTAGTTACTGCATTATTTCAGGTATATAGTCGTAAGTTGTTTCATTACTGGAAATACACATTTGGTAATAATACTTGCATAAAATCATTCAGACATTATATGGAAAGCAGGTATGGGATACTTTGTGGTTTGTGAAATTTGGAAACTTAGAGAAAATACTTAATCCAATTTTTATTTGTTGCTTATTTTCACGGAATTAACCCTACATTAAAATATAAGATGTATGTTTTTCCTTGTAATATTCTCTTGGATTTGGTCTGGTAGTTGGAACAGAGGACTTTAGGCTATGAGCTATTAATGATCTGTTTCCTGTGATCCAGGGTTGATTCCTTCAGAGTTTTTTTACCTGAGAGGGTCTGAGGAAGTCACTTAACCAGACAGTGCTCCTGAACCGAGTCTGAAAGAGGTCCATGGGAATCAGGGCTGTATCCCAGTTAACAAATAAACAGCTAAATACATGATCAAATTGTCCTCACAATAAGGCAGATATGAATGTAATAGATTATACCAAATTATTAATGAAATTCTTCCTTGCATATTTTAAACCTAAAGAAAAAAGACAAGACTTCTGTTTCATAGTCTGTATCCTAGCAAGCTGTGCAATGGACTTTTTTTTCCCATTTTGCTTAGCCTGTAAGCAATAAATTTAAGTAGTAAAGAGCAAATAATTTTAAAGTGCAGAAAGATTGTTAAATGTTGGTGGCAACAGTAAAAGTTACCTCAGGAAACACAATAGATAAGGGCATTAATAAGTGAACTTGCATGATAAAATGTCATATATGTGCTGTTTCCAGAGTAGTAGCATCTTTCTACTCCTAGTGGGCATAGAATACAAAGTTTTTTGTTCTTTGAGAATGACAGACTGACATTACAGACATGTTATGTAGATGCCAGTGCTGTTAAATGACTGATATGTTGCTGCAGATGGACTCATTTAATACCTTTTCTTGCTTTCCTTTTTATCTTTTCAGTGGATGTAAGTAGCTTAGAGATGGTACACCTGCAGAAGCCTAAGTTATGCATGTCTAAGAAAACATTCTCACCGCAGCCATCCCTTCTGTTAGTAAAATACAACCTAATAAATACACAGAAAAAATAAATTAATTCTTAGAACCGAATAGTTAACGTATTATAAAAGTGATGCAATATTTCACCTTGTTTTTAAATAATTATATTCGTTATTTGACAGCACATACCTTGAATAATATCACCTGGTGTTTACTGAGATGCCGTTAAAACACGTCTAACAGAGTTGTTCACCTTATTTTTAAATAATTATATTCGTTATTTGACAGCACATACCTTGAATAATATCACCTGGTGTTTACTGATATGCCATTAAAACACGTCTAACAGAGTTGTTCACATTATTTTTAAATAATTATATTCGTTATTTGACAGCACATACCTTGAATAATATCACCTGGTGTTGACTGATGTGTCATTAAAACACGTCTAACAGAGTTGTTCACCTTATTTTTAAATAATTATATTCGTTATTTGACAGCACATACCTTGAATAATATCACCTGGTGTTTACTGATGTGCCGTTAAAACACGTCTAACAGAGTTGTTCACCTTATTTTTAAATAATTATATTCGTTATTTGACAGCACATACCTTGAATAATATCACCTGGTGTTTACTGATATGCCATTAAAACATGTCTAACAGAGTTGTTCACGTTATTTTTAAATAATTATATTCATTATTTGACAGCACATACCTTGAATAATGTCACCTGGTGTTTACTGATATGCCATTAAAACATGTCTAACAGAGTTGTTCACCTTATTTTTAAATAATTATATTCGTTATTTGACAGCACATACCTTGAATAATATCACCTGGTGTTTACTGATATGCCATTAAAACACGTCTAACAGAGTTGTTCACCTTATTTTTAAATAATTATATTCGTTATTTGACAGCACATACCTTGAATAATATCACCTGGTGTTTACTGATATGCCATTAAAACATGTCTAACAGAGTTGTTCACCTTATTTTTAAATAATTATATTCATTATTTGACAGCACATACCTTGAATAATATCAGCTCGTGTTTACTGATATGCCATTAAAACATGTCTAACAGAGTTGTTCACCTTATTTTTAAATAATTATATTCGTTATTTGACAGCACATACCTTGAATAATATCACCTGGTGTTTACTGATGTGCCATTAAAACATGTCTAACAGAGTTGTTAACCTTATTTTTAAATAATTATATTCATTATTTGACAGCACATACCTTGAATAATATCACCTGGTGTTTACTGATATGCCATTAAAACATGTCTAACAGAGTTGTTCACCTTATTTTTAAATAATTATATTCATTATTTGACAGCACATACCTTGAATAATATCACCTGGTGTTTACTGATATGCCATTAAAACATGTCTAACAGAGTTGTTCACCTTATTTTTAAATAATTATATTCGTTATTTGACAGCACATACCTTGAATAATATCACCTGGTGCTTACTGATATGCCATTAAAACACGTCTAACAGAGTTGTTCACCTTATTTTTAAATAATTATATTCGTTATTTGACAGCACATACCTTGAATAATATCACCTGGTGTTTACTGATATGCCATTAAAACACGTCTAACAGAGTTGTTCACCTTATTTTTAAATAATTATATTCATTATTTGACAGCACATACCTTGAATAATATCACCTGGTGTTTACTGATATGCCATTAAAACACGTCTAACAGAGTTGTTCACCTTATTTTTAAATAATTATATTCGTTATTTGACAGCACATACCTTGAATAATATCACCTGGTGTTTACTGATGTGCCATTAAAACACGTCTAACAGAGTTGTTCACCTTATTTTTAAATAATTATATTCTATTATTTGACAGCACATACCTTGAATAATATCACCTGGTGTTTACTGATATGCCATTAAAACACGTCTAACAGAGTTGTTCACCTTATTTTTAAATAATTATATTCGTTATTTGACAGCACATACCTTGAATAATATCACCTGGTGTTTACTGATATGCCATTAAAACACGTCTAACAGAGTTGTTCACCTTATTTTTAAATAATTATATTCGTTATTTGACAGCACATACCTTGAATAATATCACCTGGTGTTTACTGATGTGCCTTTAAAACACGTCTAACAGAGTTGTTCACCTTATTTTTAAATAATTATATTCGTTATTTGACAGCACATACCTTGATTAATATCACCTGGTGTTTACTGATATGCCATTAAAACACGTCTAACAGAGTTGTTCACCTTATCTTTAAATAATTATATTCGTTATTTGACAGCACATACCTTGAATAATATCACCTGGTGTTTACTGATGTGCCATTAAAACACGTCTAACAGAGTTGTTCACCTTATTTTTAAATAATTATATTCGTTATTTGACAGCATATACCTTGAATAATATCACCTGGTGTTTACTGATATGCCATTAAAACACATCTAACAGAGTTGTTCACCTTATTTTTAAATAATTATATTCGTTATTTGACAGCACATACCTTGAATAATATCACCTGGTGTTTACTGATATGCCATTAAAACACGTCTAACAGAGTTGTTCACCTTATTTTTAAATAATTATATTCGTTATTTGACAGCACATACCTTGAATAATATCACCTGGTGTTTACTGATGTGCCATTAAAACATGTCTAACAGAGTTGTTCACCTTATTTTTAAATAATTATATTCGTTATTTGACAGCACATACCTTGAATAATATCACCTGGTGTTTACTGATATGCCATTAAAACATGTCTAACAGAGTTGTTCACCTTATTTTTAAATAATTATAATCATTATTTGACAGCACATACCTTGAATAATATCACCTTGTGTTTACTGATATGCCATTAAAACACGTCTAACAGAGTTGTTCACCTTATTTTTAAATAATTATATTCGTTATTTGACAGCACATACCTTGAATAATATCACCTGGTGTTTACTGATGTGCCGTTAAAACACGTCTAACAGAGTTGTTCACCTTATTTTTAAATAATTATATTCGTTATTTGACAGCACATACCTTGAATAATATCACCTGGTGTTTACTGATATGCCATTAAAACACGTCTAACAGAGTTGTTCACCTTATTTTTAAATAATTATATTCATTATTTGACAGCACATACCTTGAATAATATCACCTGGTGTTTACTGATATGCCATTAAAACACGTCTAACAGAGTTGTTCACCTTATTTTTAAATAATTATATTCGTTATTTGACAGCACATACCTTGAATAATATCACCTGGTGTTTACTGATATGCCATTAAAACATGTCTAACAGAGTTGTTCACGTTATTTTTAAATAATTATATTCATTATTTGACAGCACATACCTTGAATAATGTCACCTGGTGTTTACTGATATGCCATTAAAACATGTCTAACAGAGTTGTTCACCTTATTTTTAAATAATTATATTCGTTATTTGACAGCACATACCTTGAATAATATCACCTGGTGTTTACTGATGTGCCATTAAAACACGTCTAACAGAGTTGTTCATCTTATTTTTAAATAATTATATTCATTATTTGACAGCACATACCTTGAATAATATCACCTGGTGTTTACTGATATGCCATTAAAACACGTCTAACAGAGTTGTTCACCTTATTTTTAAATAATTATATTCATTATTTGACAGCACATACCTTGAATAATATCACCTGGTGTTTACTGATATGCCGTTAAAACACGTCTAACAGAGTTGTTCACCTTATTTTTAAATAATTATATTCATTATTTGACAGCACATACCTTGAATAATATCACCTGGTGTTTACTGATATGCCATTAAAACACGTCTAACAGAGTTGTTCACCTTATTTTTAAATAATTATATTCGTTATTTGACAGCACATACCTTGAATAATATCACCTGGTGTTTACTGATATGCCATTAAAACATGTCTAACAGAGTTGTTCACCTTATTTTTAAATAATTATATTCATTATTTGACAGCACATACCTTGAATAATATCACCTGGTGTTTACTGATATGCCATTAAAACATGTCTAACAGAGTTGTTCACCTTATTTTTAAATAATTATATTCGTTATTTGACAGCACATACCTTGAATAATATCACCTGGTGTTTACTGATGTGCCATTAAAACATGTCTAACAGAGTTGTTCACCTTATTTTTAAATAATTATATTCATTATTTGACAGCACATACCTTGAATAATATCACCTGGTGTTTACTGATATGCCATTAAAACATGTCTAACAGAGTTGTTCACCTTATTTTTAAATAATTATATTCATTATTTGACAGCACATACCTTGAATAATATCACCTGGTGTTTACTGATATGCCATTAAAACATGTCTAACAGAGTTGTTCACCTTATTTTTAAATAATTATATTCGTCATTTGACAGCACATACCTTGAATAATATCACCTGGTGTTTACTGATATGCCATTAAAACACGTCTAACAGAGTTGTTCACCTTATTTTTAAATAATTATATTCGTTATTTGACAGCACATACCTTGAATAATATCACCTGGTGTTTACTGATATGCCATTAAAACACGTCTAACAGAGTTGTTCACCTTATTTTTAAATAATTATATTCATTATTTGACAGCACATACCTTGAATAATATCACCTGGTGTTTACTGATATGCCATTAAAACATGTCTAACAGAGTTGTTCACCTTATTTTTAAATAATTATATTCATTATTTGACAGCACATACCTTGAATAATATCACCTGGTGTTTACTGATATGCCATTAAAACATGTCTAACAGAGTTGTTCACCTTATTTTTAAATAATTATATTCGTTATTTGACAGCACATACCTTGAATAATATCACCTGGTGTTTACTGATGTGCCATTAAAACACGTCTAACAGAGTTGTTCACCTTATTTTTAAATAATTATATTCGTTATATGACAGCACATACCTTGAATAATATCACCTGGTGTTTACTGATATGCCATTAAAACACATCTAACAGAGTTGTTCACCTTATTTTTAAATAATTATATTCGTTATTTGACAGCACATACCTTGAATAATATCACCTGGTGTTTACTGATATGCCATTAAAACATGTCTAACAGAGTTGTTCACCTTATTTTTAAATAATTATATTCGTTATTTGACAGCACATACCTTGAATAATATCACCTGGTGTTTACTGATGTGCCATTAAAACACGTCTAACAGAGTTGTTCACCTTATTTTTAAATAATTATATTCGTTATTTGACAGCACATACCTTGAATAATATCACCTGGTGTTTACTGATATGCCATTAAAACACGTCTAACAGAGTTGTTCACCTTATCTTTAAATAATTATATTCGTTATTTGACAGCACATACCTTGAATAATATCACCTGGTGTTTACTGATGTGCCATTAAAACACGTCTAACAGAGTTGTTCACCTTATTTTTAAATAATTATATTCGTTATTTGACAGCACATACCTTGAATAATATCACCTGGTGTTTACTGATGTGCCATTAAAACATGTCTAACAGAGTTGTTCACCTTTTTTTTTAAATAATTATATTCGTTATTTGACAGCACATACCTTGAATAATATCACTTGGTGTTCACTGATATGCCGTTAAAACATGTCTAACAGAGTTGTTCACCTTATTTTTAAATAATTATATTCATTATTTGACAGCACATACCTTGAATAATATCACCTGGTGTTTACTGATGTGCCATTAAAACACGTCTAACAGAGTTGTTCACCTTATTTTTAAATAATTATATTCGTTATTTGACAGCACATACCTTGAATAATATCACCTGGTGTTTACTGATGTGCCGTTAAAACACGTCTAACAGAGTTGTTCACCTTATTTTTAAATAATTATATTCGTTATTTGACAGCACATACCTTGAATAATATCACCTGGTGTTTACTGATGTGCCATTAAAACACGTCTAACAGAGTTGTTCACCTTATTTTTAAATAATTATATTAGTTATTTGACAGCACATACCTTGAATAATATCACCTGGTGTTTACTGATGTGCCATTAAAACACGTCTAACAGAGTTGTTCACCTTATTTTTAAATAATTATATTCGTTATTTGACAGCACATACCTTGAATAATATCACCTGGTGTTTACTGATGTGCCATTAAAACACGTCTAACAGAGTTGTTCACCTTATTTTTAAATAATTATATTCATTATTTGACAGCACATACCTTGAATAATATCACCTGGTGTTTACTGATGTGCCATTAAAACACGTCTAACAGAGTTGTTCACCTTATTTTTAAATAATTATATTCATTATTTGACAGCACATACCTTGAATAATATCACCTGGTGTTTACTGATATGCCATTAAAACACGTCTAACAGAGTTGTTCACCTTATTTTTAAATAATTATATTCATTATTTGACAGCACATACCTTGAATAATATCACCTGGTGTTTACTGATATGCCATTAAAACACGTCTAACAGTGTTGTTCACCTTATTTTTAAATAATTATATTCATTATTTGACAGCACATACCTTGAATAATATCACCTGGTGTTTACTGATATGCCATTAAAACACGTCTAACAGAGTTGTTCACCTTATTTTTAAATAATTATATTCGTTATTTGACAGCACATACCTTGAATAATATCACCTGGTGTTTACTGATATGCCATTAAAACACGTCTAACAGAGTTGTTCACCTTATTTTTAAATAATTATATTCATTATTTGACAGCACATACCTTGAATAATATCACCTGGTGTTTACTGATATGCCATTAAAACACGTCTAACAGAGTTGTTCACCTTATTTTTAAATAATTATATTCGTTATTTGACAGCACATACCTTGAATAATATCACCTGGTGTTTACTGATATGCCATTAAAACACGTCTAACAGAGTTGTTCACCTTATTTTTAAATAATTATATTCATTATTTGACAGCACATACCTTGAATAATATCACCTGGTGTTTACTGATATGCCATTAAAACACATCTAACAGAGTTGTTCACCTTATTTTTAAATAATTATATTCATTATTTGACAGCACATACCTTGAATAATATCACCTGGTGTTTGCTGATATGCCATTAAAACACGTCTAACAGAGTTGTTCACCTTATTTTTAAATAATTATATTCATTATTTGACAGCACATACCTTGAATAATATCACCTGGTGTTTACTGATATGCCATTAAAACACGTCTAACAGAGTTGTTCACCTTATTTTTAAATAATTATATTCATTATTTGACAGCACATACCTTGAATAATATCACCTGGTGTTTACTGATATGCCTTTAAAACACGTCTAACAGAGTTGTTCACCTTATTTTTAAATAATTATATTCATTATTTGACAGCACATACCTTGAATAATATCACCTGGTGTTTACTGATATGCCATTAAAACACGTCTAACAGAGTTGTTCACCTTATTTTTAAATAATTATATTCATTATTTGACAACACATACCTTGAATAATATCACCTGGTGTTTACTGATATGCCATTAAAACACGTGTAACAGAGTTGTTCACCTTATTTTTAAATAATTATATTCGTTATTTGACAGCACATACCTTGAATAATATCACCTGGTGTTTACTGATATGCCATTAAAACACGTGTAACAGAGTTGTTCACCTTATTTTTAAATAATTATATTCATTATTTGACAGCACATACCTTGAATAATATCACCTGGTGTTTGCTGATATGCCATTAAAACACGTCTAACAGAGTTGTTCACCTTATTTTTAAATAATTATATTCATTATTTGACAGCACATACCTTGAATAATATCACCTGGTGTTTACTGATATGCCATTAAAACACGACTAACAGAGTTGTTCACCTTATTTTTAAATAATTATATTCATTATTTGACAGCACATACCTTGAATAATATCACCTGGTGTTTACTGATATGCCATTAAAACACGCCTAACAGAGTTGTTCACCTTATTTTTAAATAATTATATTCGTTATTTGACAGCACATACCTTGAATAATATCACCTGGTGTTTACTGATATGCCATTAAAACACACCTAACAGGGTGGTCCACCTATTTTTTAAATAATTATATTCATTATTTGACAGCACATACCTTGAATAATATCACCTGGTGTTTACTGATATGCCATTAAAACACGTCTAACAGAGTTGTTCACCTTATTTTTAAATAATTATATTCGTTATTTGACAGCACATACCTTGAATAATATCACCTGGTGTTTACTGATATGCCATTAAAACACGTCTAACAGAGTTGTTCACCTTATTTTTAAATAATTATATTCATTATTTGACAGCACATACCTTGAATAATATCACCTGGTGTTTACTGATATGCCATTAAAACACATCTAACAGAGTTGTTCACCTTATTTTTAAATAATTATATTCATTATTTGACAGCACATACCTTGAATAATATCACCTGGTGTTTGCTGATATGCCATTAAAACACGTCTAACAGAGTTGTTCACCTTATTTTTAAATAATTATATTCATTATTTGACAGCACATACCTTGAATAATATCACCTGGTGTTTACTGATATGCCATTAAAACACGCCTAACAGAGTTGTTCACCTTATTTTTAAATAATTATATTCATTATTTGACAGCACATACCTTGAATAATATCACCTGGTGTTTACTGATATGCCATTAAAACACGTCTAACAGAGTTGTTCACCTTATTTTTAAATAATTATATTCATTATTTGACAGCACATACCTTGAATAATATCACCTGGTGTTTACTGATATGCCATTAAAACATGTCTAACAGAGTTGTTCACCTTATTTTTAAATAATTATATTCATTATTTGACAGCACATACCTTGAATAATATCACCTGGTGTTTACTGATATGCCATTAAAACACGTGTAACAGAGTTGTTCACCTTATTTTTAAATAATTATATTCGTTATTTGACAGCACATACCTTGAATAATATCACCTGGTGTTTACTGATATGCCATTAAAACACGTCTAACAGAGTTGTTGTGGTTTGTTGAATGCTTACCTTGAAAACAGATAAAATGATATTTACTGTCACAGGGGAGGGCTTGCCAGTTTGAAGACATTGCAGTGCACATGTCTTTGACCCTTCCAGGTTGTCCTTTGCTCCATCTTGAGTACATGAACTGATCTCCATTTGACCATTGTAAAAGGTCAGTGCTGGTGTTGCGATATAAACCAATCCATACACCTTCAATATCTGTTCTGTTAATCATACTATTAATAAGGTCCATCTGCTTCTGGTTGGTGATTGTTACCAGGTCTGTGTAACGACTTCGACAGTACTCCCGAGCCTGCAGCCAGGCCTTATTTTCTGTCATTAAAATGTGATGCTGATACAAAAAGGATGGACAAAAAGTGAGAGCTGTAGAAAAAAAAAACATGAAATTGACTGATATTGCTCTGAACAGTTTATGAATTCTAATGGACTGTTTCTGTTTTAAAAAATCGCATTAAGGTTACCTCCTGTCAGATAGAAAAGCACACTGATCCTTGCCATATCTTAGTTAAATCCAAGATTAAAAAGCACAAAGTGTGGTGGTTCTTTTCCTAATGAAATGCAGAAAAAATAAGATTTGTTATAAAACAGTATTCATCATCTGGTCCGATGTGCATTATGTTAAATAGTTTTTTGTGGAAAGATCAGAAAGCTGTTCACAAACAGAATGTCTTACAAATCATGTTTTTCATAAAATAAAGTTTACACTTCCCAAGAAAATAAAATACACCTTTTTAGAATATATTTCTTTTGCAAAAAAAATACTGATTAGTAAGTGTACTTTTCAAATATACACTAACAAGTTTAATTTTGTGATGATATGCTTGTTAGTGGATATTTGAAAAGTACACTTATTGATTAGTAGGTCTACTTTTCAAATATACACTAACAAGCACATCATCACAAAATTAAACTTGTGTCCTAGGTTGCAAATACCCCTGAAAGATTAAAAATGTACTTGTCTTAATTCAACATAATTCACAAAGAATGTATTTCATGGAAGTCTCAGAAATGGATGCAATGGATATAATATGACTTACCTTGATATGAAGAGTGTGTTATCTGGCTTAAGATGACAGTATTGCTGCCTTTCTCATTGCAAAGTAGTTAGTGAACATGTTTAAAAGAAGAGTACAGCTGCAAAACAAGATGCAAATCAGTTTGGGGTGTAGCAGTTGCTAATAGTGTGGTTAGTCCAGGACACACTCTAAAGAGTAAACTTCCTACATCTTAATATGCATAGGTGTGCAGAATAAATTTCATCTGCTATCCTAATTAAATTCTGACCTTTCTACCACTGAATGCTGGAAACTAATGCAGACCATGATGCTGTCAAGTTTATTAACTTATTTATCCAATTGGGACAGTGCCCATTTTCAGCGGAGGCCCGGGGAGAAAAGCTCCAGCCTAAGCTTACATACAAAATCATAACATCAAGTAATAGAAATTATAGACAAAAAGTGTGTTAATACATTTACAGGATAAAAATATAAAAACAAAAATATATACATAGTATCAAATAGAACAAGAATTTAAACACTTGAATATAGACAAATATATGGCTGAAGTTATATATGTGGAGGAACATAACATTAGTTAGGAAATTAAGCAGGGAGAATCACTTAGGCAAAGCAGTGCATAGTTAGTAATACATCCGTGGTGAGAGTTACAGCTAGGAATGTAACTACTTATAGAGAAGTAGTATTGTTAGAAGGGATATGTTAACAGAGTTAGTACGTACAGCGAAATTGTAAAAGTAGTGCTAAGTTAATAATTAACCTGGAATGTTACATGTGCAAAGCCAGGATTCAAATAAGTGTCTTTTGAGAGATATTTTGAAATGATTAAGATTGCTTATGTATCTAATACTATGTGGATGGGTATTCTGATGTTTAGCAACAAAGTTAGAGTAGAGAGTTGCCTGCTGTATTGGATACTTTGATGACTTGGAGTAAGTCTTAGTTAGATGATCGAAGACTATGAAAGTTAGAGTAGGGTTGTAGAAGATTTTTTAGGGAAGATACAGTGTCAGGATTGTGCATTATGTTATGAGCCATTATTAACTGGTTATAGTTCATAACATGAGGTCGTTCCAACCAAGGAAGATTTTTTAGGCATTGACAGCGATGGGTTTAATGTGTGGAATTTGTTGCAAATTTGGCAATCTTGTTGTAACGTGATTCTAATTTATTTAGTTCTGACTTTTTGAGAGAAGTTCTCTATTTTCAAATGCTTAAGAAGCATTTGCTGTTCATATCATAAGGGGGAATCACATCTGATATGGAAATTGACTGATTGAAGATTAACTTCTTAAGCCTGTCTGAATCATAAATGGGGTAGGGACTGAACCAAGTATTAGAAATTCAACAGATCTGTTGTTGGAATGTCAAGTTGTTTAAGGCTATAGTTGTTAAAGTTTGCAAGAGCCTGATGGTATGTGGAGCCATTTCCCCAACAGAAAATGGGCATTAGAACTTGCTTTTGACATTGTTCAATTTGCTGGGCATATTTTGCTCATCCTAAGGAGTCAGGGAGTAGTAGTATTATATCTATTTGGTATACTTTTCTGGTTAATTACATTTGTAAACAGTGAATCAAGGCACAAAACTTTTAGTTAAAACAAACATCTATACTGTTTCCAGAAATTCTAATGTGAGTATTAAATGTGTTTTGTAGCAACTACTTTATTAACAGTTATTCCTTGAGAGAACTGGGCAAAGTCGTGTTAAGTTTAATAAAGTGAAATAACTACCAGAAGTTAATACACATTAACTAGCTAAGGGCTGGGATTCAGAAACATTTTTTTTGTATTCATGCTATGGCTACCACGGAGATGCTGAGGTAATTAGCAATTGCTGCTACATAAAAAAAAAAAACACTCATGGAAATAGCCAACTCAGTGTTACAAATACCTGCACTATGAGAGTAACCATCAAAGTTTTCAGAAACGTAATATTGTTAAGAGGCAAATGGTAAGAGTTGCCAGGATGACGTCTGAAAGGAATGATTTTATGCAGGAGTTGGACCATGTCCACTCTCTCTTTTTAGAAAGAGGGTATCCAGACAACTAATTACATGTATTAAGGAACAAACTTTACAGGGATGGGGGAATACATATACACCATTTCTGTATGGTGAACCTTTAATGAAAAAACAGGGTTCTACATCTAGTGCAATACGTGTTACACCATACCTTGTTACGACTTATGATAAAGATACCTGGTGGATCAAGAAAACTATAAACAGAGTTTGGGACATGTTCCAAAGAATGCCAAGTAGGTTGGACATTTTCAACAAACGTTTGAAATACAGTTTTAAGAGAAACCATAGCCTTAAGGAGTTATTGGAAAAGAAGAAGGGTACCACTCTTAATGAGACTACTGTAAAAATGGGGGCACACAAGTGTGGAAGATGTTCCTAATGCACTTTTATGGCCAATTGTAAAATTTTAGAGATTCCCAGTATACCCTTCAAGTTAAAAACTATGATGTATAGTAGTTGTTACTCCAAAGGGGTTGTTTACCCGGCATATTTTAAATTCTTTTGGGCATATTATGTTGGTAAGACTGAACGTAATTTGAGACAACGTGTCTACGAACATATGTATGACATTAATAGGGAGAGAGAAACCAATGCCTTGTTTCGACATTCTACGGGTTGTACCCAAGCTGCTTTTAAATTTTGGGTATTGGAAAGGGTGGCTACCAGTGATAGAGGTGGGGATTGGGAAAACAGGTTGGAGTACAGGGAAATAATATGGCAGTTGAGGTTAGATGCCTGTACTCCACCTCGTATGAATGACCATGTATCACTTCTACCTGCATTAAAGTTAAAGGCAAGCCCAAAATGGTTAAAAATTTTATTTTTGAATTCCTGGTTAGGATACACCACCTTGCTCTCCCCTACTAGGCTGGTTACGTGGTAGTGCTGCTTCACTCACCCCATGTACTCCACTCCTGAAGGTCCCTCTCTACCTCCCGAATATATGGACTACATCCTGCAAAAGCTCAGTTGGCTTACCTGAACTTTTCCTGCTCTCTAGTCTAGGCTTACCTGAAAAGAACCTCAGTGTGGAGTCCCTTACCTATTTCCTCAGTAAATTACTCCACTCCTGAAGGTCCCTCTCTACCTCCCGAATATACGGACTACATTCTGCAAAAGCTCAGTTGGCTTACCTGGACTTTTCCTGCTCTCTAGTCTGGGCTTAACTGAAATGAACCTCAGTGTGGAGTCCCTTACCTATTTTCTCAGTAAATGTATGTAACCTTACACCAAACTCAATTATCTAAACATCCTTATTTGTTAACCTGTCCCTCAGTGTGTGTGACTCATCAGCCTACCACAGACCGCAAAAACTCCCCTCTTACTGGAACTTGCTGACCTCCAGCCTCCTATGCCATTTATTGTATCCCATTGGAGACTTACTCTCTTATTTCTTTTTACTTCTGTCTTTCTTTACCTTAGAGACTTGCCCTTTTGCTCTATTTTACCCCCCATCCTTCTCCTTTCTCCACTAGGTGGCAGCACCATTCCGCCTTTTGCCTGCTCTTATTCTATTAATCTTTTTAATCCTACTTTACTCCTAAATACTTCCAAAGCCAACCCTCCCCTAACTTTTACTCTACTTTCCCTACCTTATATATTTTTTTCCTCTGTGTTGCTCAAACTCTATTTATTTCCACCCAGTCTTACTGTACTTTTACCTACTTACCTCAGCTTTAACCTGCAGTGGCTGATACTTTTTCAGCTGGACTCTTCTGCCCTGTTGCTCTATTCCATTCTGTTCGCCCTGCGGGCTCACTCTGCTCCCCTACCCTGCCCCCAATTCTCACCCGCCCCCAGTGCTCCTACATTTATTGCCATCCCATACTCCCTCCCTCTTACATCACCCAATCCCCTCACAACATTGCTCCTCCTATTCACCTAAAACTACTTCCCCCTCCACCAACCACACCTTATTCAGCACTCCTCCTCCCCACCCACCAGCCTTACCTAACTCTCTCTAACCTACATATTGTTTCACTTCAAATCAAACTACATCTACAATGCTCTCTTTTCCTACTACAATCCTTACCCCTACATTACTCCTCATTCTACTTCCTCTGTACCATGCCACCTCTTATACCAACCTCCACCTACACCCTCCAGCTCTACCTCCACACCCCTACCCTACAAGTCACTTCCACAACATCTCTGCCTCTTTAACTCCCTTTCACCCCACCTTTCTATTAACATTAAAACTCTTCCAAATCCCCACTAAATTCTGCAAACCTAAACCCACCTCCTACCATCCATTTCCAAATAAACACAATCCTAACAAACTTATTCACCTTCTCTCTTACCTCTGCTTAGCAGGCGACATTCATTCCAACCCTGGACCAAACATTTCTCAAACAAAAAACCTTAGCTCCAACAACAAACCAATCAGTAAACACCTCAAATTCCTCACCATCAACACCCAAAGCTTAGCTAATAAAATTACCCCCTTTCATGCCTGGCTCAACCATAATTCACCTGACATAGTAGCCATCTCTGAAACCTGGTTAAAACCACACATAACCAACTCAGAATTCCTTACCCCGGATTTCAATCTCTTCGATCTGACCGCCTAAGTAAAAGAGATGCTGGTGTAGCACTAATCTACTCCAATCACTTATCCATCACTCCCTTCCTTAATCCTATCCCTTCCTTTAATAATGCTGAACTAGTGACTGGTGTTCTAAAATTAAATGACCATAAAAGTATTTGCATCATCTCCCTTTACATTCCTCCTGGCAACAACACCAATACCTTAGAAGACATCCTCTTTTGGACCTCCTCAAATATTAAACATGAAACCTACATTATGGGAGATGTAAATATTATCTGGCAAAAAATCATTGACCCTAATCCCACCATATCAAGCAATCTCTTCAACTTTACACAACTCATTAACTCCATTACTAGGCTCCACAAAACCAACCACCCAGGCTCCATAGGTTCATAGGTCAGTACTAAGCTAACTGCCCTTGCGAGCCATTGTAAGCCTAGCCAATTATCCCTTGTGAGACTCAAACCCTGCACCTTGTGTTTGTAAGGCAAACACCTTAACCATTAGGCCACCCTCCCAACGATCCTAGACTGGATCCTGGTATCTCACCCTAACAGAACCACAACATCTGGTTTCACTCCTGACCCATTAGGAGACCACCTCCCTGCCTTCACCCACAATGCTACATCCTCTTTCTCATATTCCCACCAACTCTTACACACTCGTAACCTAACTAACTTTAACCCCTCTACCTTCTCTGACTCCCTTAAGCTCACTAACTGGAACCCACTAAAAACCTTACCTTTAGATGAAGCCACTGACGTCTTCAACTCTACATTCCTTACTGTCCTAAACTCCCTAGCTCCAGTACGAACTAAAAGAGTTAAAGCCAAGACTACCCTTGGCTTACCAAAGAAACCAAGAAAATGATGCAACAAAGAGACAAATCTTGAAAAAGCTATCTCCATCATAAACGGCCTGTATTCTTACTTAAATACAAACAGCTGCGAAACCTAGCCAAAAAACAAGTCATTATAGATAAAAGGTCCTACTACAACCATTTACAAATACATCATGCAAAAAACCCCAAACAATTCTGGAACTCTATTAACTCCCTTCTCAAGCCTGGTACAATAAACAACTCTTGTCCTAATACTAGCAAATCTGACCAAGAAATTGCCAAACTATTCAACACGTTCTTCACCTCATCTATTGCTGAGCTAATCAAAACCTTCCCCAACAACATCCCCCTACCCCCCACTGCCCAAGCATCCTCTTCCTCTCCTCCCACAACCCCTACTTTTGAACTTAAACCTCTATCCACCTACCTTATAAAAAACTTCTCTCCAAACTTAAACCTTGCACCAATGCCCCTGACAACATCCCCTCCTCCTTCTTAAAAATTGCCTCAGACAGTATTGCTCTCCCTATCAGCATCCTGATAAATAGATCACTATTCGAGTCCTGTGTACCCAAACTATGGCATTCTGCTTTTATTCTTCCACTCCACAAGGGTGGCAAAAACTGTGACTTCTCCAACTTCTGCCCTATAGCCATCCTCTCACCCATCTCTAAACTTCTTGAAAAATGCATACACCTGCAGCTCATGCCATTCCTGACCGAACACCAGCTACTCTCTCGTACCCAACATGGCTTCTGCCCTGGACATAATACCAACACAGCCCTTCTCTCCTTTTTATACTCTGTCAATTCAGCTCAAGATTCTGGTAACTTAGTTTCATCTGTTCTATTAGATTTATCTAAAGCTTTCGATACCATCTCCCACACCTATCTACTTAACCATCTATCTAACCTCAGCATCTCCCCAAATACTCTTTCCTGGTTTTCCAGCTATCTTTCAGACAGGTCCCAAGCTGTGAAATGGGGCCAAGCCTCCTCCAACTTCCTTCCCACCCCCACAGGAGTTCCCCAAGGTTTCATACTTGGCCCTCTGCTATTTAACATCTTCATTAATGATTTCCACAAAGCCATTCCTAATATCAAAATTGTCCAATACGCAGACAATTCTACTTTGATCTGCTATGCCTCCAACCTAACATAACTCCAGTCTCAACTCAAACTGCCTTCTCAACCACTGAAAAATGGATGCACCAAAACCACCTCTCACTTAACGCTAACAAAACTAAGATTCTTCTATTCACTCCCTCTAAATCCACTCCCACTGATAAAAACTTATTTCAAATTACCAGCCTTAACAACTCCATTATTGACATTGTTCCATCCGCCAAACTCCTGGGGGTCACCATCGATGAACATTTAAAATTCAATACCCACATCCAACTTAACATCAAGAAAACCCACATAAAACTCGGCCTACTGTACAGAAATAATCACTTCCTCTCTCCCTCTACTAGACATACTTTGGCCACCACATATCTCCTCCCATCTCTTCTGTACAGCGCTCCTCTGGTTACTAATCTATCTTCCACCCTTACCTATAAACTGGTAGTATGCTACAATAAAATCTCCAGATTCGCCACCAAGGCAAATTCCTTCAGTCATCACTGCATATCCCTACAAACTTTAAATTGGCTTGAACTCCCCAGTCAACTTGACTTCCTCCAAACTGTCTCAGCCCACAAATTATTATTTCAACCCACCAGCTGCCCCGCACTATCTAATATTCTTCAACCATATACCCCCCTCAGACCCCTTAAATCTTCTCACCAAAACCTTATTTCCATCCACAAACCTAAGCGCCCAGCTGGTCAGCTTCTACTCTCCTTTTCCCTAGCTAAAAAATGGAATGCCCTGCCCTCTACACTGAAGACCTGTGACAACCTAAACACCTTCAAAACACAACTTCATTCCTACCTGTTTCTTCACAGAAAATGTAACTGCACTCTTCATCCCGTACCTCCCAAGCTCCCCTCTTCCTTCTCTCCTGGCTAACCTTCATACCTTTCTAATTTCTCTCATAGACCTAGATTGTAAATGTAACTAATATCTACAATCAGCCTTATGCTCTATACCTCTCATCCTCCTAGATAATTTTTTTTAATATCTTAGTTGCTTTAGTGAATGATACCTATTCGACTGCAATTCTACCTGCTGTTTGTTGTAATACTACCTATTGACTGTAATGCAAATATTTTTCTTTGTAATTCTTTATGTGATGTAAACTTTGTATTGTGGAGCTGTTCTCCCCGGGCCTCCACTGAAAACGGGCTCTTGAGCCCAGTGGACCTCCCCTGTCACCAAACTGGAATAAATAAATAAATATAAAATAAATAATAAATAAAATCAACCGACCCTGTAATAACTAGAGTGTTCACACTACTGTGACTATTTATTTTTATGTATGTATATATATATATATATATATATATATATATATATATATATATATATATATATATATATACACACACACATACATACATACATACATACATACATACATACACATTTTTTATGGATTTTCTAGCACAGGTATATTACAATACATTAGTAATATCAGCATTTTTAATACTGTTTATCTACGTATATTGTTTTAAAAGGTTTCCATATATGCTTTTTAAAAAAATGTTTTAAAGGATGGAGTTGTTTTTATATTAGTAGTTCATTTCATGCTTTTAGGTTCTTTTATATTTTCTGTATTAAATCTGTCTATTTATTACAAGTTATAATATTTATTTATTACAAAGTGTTTCAACATATGGTTATTTATTCATCATTTTTTTATATACAAAATGAAAATGAGCTTATTTATAGCTATTCTTTTTATATATGTTTTTAAAAATATATATTCCTTGATTCATTTGTATGAAATACTGAATTAATTAACTTATATCCAGTTAGGAGAGATGGTGCTGTTTAAAAAGCTGTGTAGTGATAGGGTTTTCTGATTCTGATGAAGTCTTCTGTATGAAAATGAAAGCGCTTAATCCTGTTGAGTGACATCTTATTGTGTGATACTGCTGCTTTTTATCATGTGTTGGGAGCTATTAAAGATTTACTATCACCTTTTGGACCAGTGGTTTACTTCATTACACTGTTGTATGTTTCGTGTTTGAGGAGGGACAGCCTTTATTGGAGCTCTGCCTGCCAGGTTGTGTTTTACAGTTGTTACACTAGTGTTTCCACTTATTACCATTTTTTTTTGTAGCAACTACTTTATTAGCAGGTATTCCTTGAGAGAACTGGGCAAAGTCATGTTAAGTTTAATAAAGTGGAATAACTACCAGTCGTTAATACACATTAACTAGCTAAGGGCTGGGATTCAGAAACATGTTTATTGTATTCATGCTATGGCTACCACGGAGATGCTGAGGTAATTAGCAATGGCTGCTACATAAAAAAAAAACACTCATGGAAATAGCCAACTCAATGGAGACAGAGAAATTGTTTCTCACAGTTGTAGCTAGGAATACCATGAAGAGAAATGGCAAGCAAGTAGCAGGTATAATCCTGGTAAATATCAGGTATGCGTCTACGAACATGCACAAATGCTTCATAGCAATATTTCAAAATTGACTGGAAGTGACTAAAAATGTCCTTCAGCAATGTTTATATGTATTTTTATTACTTTAAATGGGGAGGAACTGGTGCATAGGACGTAGGAATAGAGGCAGAACAAGTGGAGGAGCATACACAAGGAAACAGGAGAAGTAAGACTGGTAGTAGATAGAGGGTGGAAGGGTATACGTTTTCATTTGTCAGGTGATGTTTTTTTTACAGGTAAAGATGGAGAAGAATGCAAGCACAAGGTAGGAGATGGAAAGATGATAGAGGGTGAAGGCCAGGCAGCTCAGACAAACATACAAACATAAAAAACAGACAAAGACCAATGGGGAGGTACTGATATATGGGTGAAGGGTAGACATTGAAATCATAGATGTACAGACAAATTGAGAACATTGGTGATGGCATGGATTGGTTAATCAATAAGGGATGGATGTGACACAAAAGGAACAGGAGCAACATGGTGGGGTATAGGGTGGACCTACCCTTCTTGCTACCACATTACCTATGCTAGATCCAGGGAGAAGTCAGTCACCACCCTGACTATCCTCCCCGCTTGGTCTAGCCTGAGGTGGTGAAGGCAAATTCAGGCAGCAGTAAAATTATTTAAGCTGTCCAAGGACCTTCTTCAGGTGGCAAGTGGTCTACCAAATTCACCACCATCTCCACCAGCTACAACTGCATTCCAAATTGTGAAGCCATGACAGTGCCACTGGAGGGAGTAATAGTAGTCCCCTCTGTTGAAGACCAGACGTGGTGCCACCAGGCCACCCCTGCTATAAAAAAGCTGCACTACTTTAGCAAAAAAAAATGAAAGTTGTACAGATGGTAATACACATTAGCAATGGGGCATAGCTAAGTGGCAATGATGTTACAAAGTACTAAAAAATGTCTAGAAAATATGCTCAACCCTTTTCACAGAGAGCAGCTTAATTCTATTCTGGAACAGGAGGAAGTTCTCCATGATCTCTGCCTGACCTGCACAACCATAAAAAGTCACATTCTGTCTTAACTAAATGTTCAATAATACAAGAAAGAGTTATAAGAAAAAAAACAGGAACATATTTACAATGCATTTCAGTGACCCTTGCTCTGACCTGTTCGTCCCATCAGCATAGAAGGTCAGGGTGGCACCTCCACAGGTCATTGTAGTGGCACCGGTACTGCTCACCAGAGGGGGTATGTTGGAGTATGTCAGTGGCACCAGTACTGCTCATCAGAGTGGGTATGTTGGAGTATGTCAGTGGCAGCATTAGTGCTCACCAAAGTGGATATGTTGGAGTATGTCAGTGGCACCAGTACTGCTCACCAGAGCGTGTATGTTGGACTATGTCAGTGGCACCAGTACTGCTCACCAAAGTGGTTATGTTGGAGTATGTCAGTGGCACCAGTACTGCTCACCAGAGCAGGTATGTTGGAGTATGTCAGTGGCACCAGTAATGTTCAACAAAGCGGGTATGTTAGAGTATGTCAGTGGCATTGGGTACCACTTTGACAAGAATGTGCTAAGCATCCACTTTGTACTCGGGACTCTTGTAAGAGTTCCCTAGAATGGCACTCCTGGTGGTCCCTATAAAGCAGAAAAAAGAAGAATTGGATTTCTTTAGCATACCACCAGGGAGCTCTGCCTATATCAGTTCCCTTGGAAGCCATAGCCATTCAGCAGGTCACAGTCCAGAAAACCATGTTCATACACAGTGATGCTGTCAACACACAGCACATTACATAAGGCATCTGATAAGTGCAACCAGTCAAGGTACCATTGTTTCTTGGTGTGATAATAGATGGTGTAGCATGATAGTATTAAGGGAGGTGAACACTGGCATGGAAAACATACACAAGCATTATGGTGCATAAGTATGCTAACAGTTTTGCTCTTCAGAATGTCTATTGGCTTCAGCAGTACAGTATATTCCCTTACATCCCTGCACAGGTTATTGGCCCACCTGCGCATGGTCAATGCAATTTGCAACTGTTGATGCATACTCTTGATTAATTGCACAATTAAGTAAGCGCAGTTCAGGAACATTCATTTGAGTGGACCTCATTAGCATAAGGACCATGCTAGAACCTTCAAAACTGTGCATGTAATGGACCTTATTGTGCTGTAGGAGATTGAGCCAGGGTAACAAGGCTGGCACTGCTGTTATGTTTGTGGAAGGACTTCTACAACCAGAAGGTGTTTCTGAAAGGTATGCACATATGGAGTGTTATTTTGTTCACTTTTTACTGCTGTACATAGTTGGTGATTCATCATATACTTGTCTGTGTACCACTGTATTGTTTGTTTACATTGCTTGTTCAAGGGGCAACAATGCTACTACTTTGGTTGGGAATTTTTCCATGACTGAGGATCTACTGCTATGGCAAGGTGCATAGACAATAAACTGTATTATTAGGTATTTTCCATGTAAGTGATGACTGCTCTGTGTTATTACAGTACATTTATCTCTGTAGATCAACACATGAGTGCTCAACTTAATGCCTACTGACATGGCAGTGTTGGGAGGCATTTTACTGGGTATTACTTACAACAGGCACTGTTACATCACTACTTAGTTTGTGTTGTGGGAAATATGTCATGATTATATTACAATGTAGGAGTTATAACTAGTACTTGCCATTATGCTAGGATTGTTGTGGAAATTGACGTGTGTGACTACTGGGAGTCACTGGGAGTACTAGGTTTGGGAGGGTGGCCTAATGGTTAAGGTGTTTGCCTTACAAACACAAGGTGCTGGGTTTGAGTCCCACAAGGGATAATTGGCTAAGCTTAAAATGGCTCGCAAGGGCAGTTAGCTTAGTACTAATCTATGAACCTATGAACCTACTGTGTTTTGTGTTTACTGGGGATGGGGGGCAGGTTGCACAGTGTAAAGGTGTACATACCATGGATATTTATCATGCAGCCATCCAGGCCATGACTATGTATTGGTTGTATCCATACATGCTCACTTCTCCCCAACCCACATGTACCACAGATTTTGAGGAAGAACACATGAGTGTAGGTTGGGAGCTTTCACTTGCAGGGAGTCATGTCTGGGTTAGGTTATGCATCCCATAGTTTCCACAGTGCCCAAACCTGAGTGGGCTCACTGAAGAGTCTGTGTAGAGGATGTGCTATCCATAGCCCCTGTAACACTTAAGATCATCAGCTTCATAACTATATGTAGAATCTTGTATGTCAGGCCTAAGCTACCTCACATGTTGTTGGGGATTTGGGGAGGTTTGGGAGTAGAATGGCCTAGTCACACACAGACCTAGAGGGGCATCTGTGTACAGTATGAGCCCATTTCATTCACATCCTGCAGCATCGGGCCTCACAGTAACCCTGGACGGGCATTAATTACACACTAACATACACTCTGTTGGGCATTATTGCCTGTGTATTATACTCACTGGGCAAGAGGTATTGGTTAAAGGATTCTTAGTTTGGGTAGTTTCTTCCTGTTTTCACAGGTGCTGTGTTATCAGGGTCCTCCACTGTGGATATAGGTATGCCTGATGTCAGAAACCTGTCTGGCTCTGATTATGACAGCAGTCACATCTTAACATGGTTAGAGATCATGATGTCAGTGTGAGACTCGCACAGTGTGATGGCTACATCCCCATTCTATTCCACAGACACAGATTCTATACCTTTGCAAGCCACCCCACAAACCCAGGTTGACACCCTCAGACAGGAGGATATAGACACAGCTACGTAGGGAATTTTATCTTCTCTAGCTGCACACTCACCCTTGGTTACTGCAAGCTCCTTGGAACATGAGGATGACATCAGGGAATGGTGTGTCTGTGGCCATTCACACCATGAGTACCACCCAGCTCCTGAATCTCTGGTATACATAGTCTACAAGATGACCTGAAGGAGTACATGGGTCACATGTGCTATTTCATGGACATGTGGCATAGGGAGTTTGCACGCAGTAGGTGTCCTTGTGTGGCTACACATCGCAGCCAGTGCACTGCCATCTCAGCTCTATCACTGCTTCTGGTGGGGAAGCCTGAATTTCAAGGGGAGGGCACATTCTGGGATCCATAGTGCCACCACTTCCACACCAACATTCAGTGTTGAGGTCACTGTGGGCCTACATGGATGAACATGTGCACAGGGTGTTTGTTTATAGAGTCCACCCAAGCATGAGACAGCATTCTTGCTCATGGAGAATTCCTTCCTTTCAGTGTGGTAGGGATTGTGCTTGTGATTTTCCCAGGACAAGACACTCCAAGGACAATGACATACATGGGTAGCGCAAACACCTCCTTTGGGTGCCCAGGACCTGTCCACCATATCCCAGTACAGTACAATACAACATCATTTGCATTAGGCATGTCCCAGTGCATACACACACATATACACCCAACTGTAGTGCACACCATTGCAAACTTGCACAACACTGGAAACACCACCTTCTGTTTTGCCATTGTACTCAGTTCTCCTTACTTTCCCACCCATTCACTACACAAAAACAAACACACACACGCACACACACACACACACACACACACACACACACACACACACACACACACACACACGCACACACACACACACACACACACACACACACACACACACACACACACACACACACACACACACACACACACACACACACACACACACACAGAGTAGGATCATGGTCAGATGAGGCCCAGGGCAGGGTAAAGGATGAGGGCATCCCTGGCAGTCATTCAGTGTCTCGTTATTTGGCTATGCCTCCTCAGTTACCATACACACTGTTCTAACTTCTTATCTGTTTGTGTACATACTATTTTCTTCTTTACTTCTACAATCATTACAGACATTTGGATTTGATTTGAAATGTTTATTTCAAATTTTAGGGCACAAACACTGATAGCCATTTGTTAACAAAACAATACAGTCTCACAGTGAAAACAGACTTAACATGAGCAACTGCAAGGGTCTCTGCCCTTGAAACCTACATTCATTGAAACTTCAAAATAGAAAACAAAAAAACAGATGCCAGACAGAGTAATCCTTCAATCCCAACAGGTTCATTCATTGAAACTGCACTGAAACCCACATTCATAGAAAATGCATCTGGCCAGGGGCTGATTAAGTATACCTTTGAGCTGTTTGTAAATCATGGGCTTCCAGCACAACATTTTTTGGAACATGTATACATCCATGTGTTCTTTGATTCACGTTCCTAACAATATTAAACTATATTCCTGTCTAATACAGCAGCACTTGTTATTGTGTTTTAAATTTGTAGTTTTAAACTTCTTTTGCTAGTAAGTACTGAAGCAAACCTGGGGATTCAATACACTCATTGTAGGCTTTGCACTATGCCTACGCAAATTTATGTGTTTGTTGGATGATCAGCAGTACTAATCTCATTTGCATGCCAGTCATTGCGCTTGCATGAATACAAGTGAGATTTTGTGGTCAGCAATGGCATTACTGGCCCAGGTAAAGCAGCATGAAGGCAAATAGAACATGCAGACAAGTTTACCTACAGGCAAACGTGCTCTGTGGAATTGTGCAAACAGCCACAATCATCACCATGGTTAAATTGAATGCAATGATTGCGGTACTTAACACATTATAGAAAAGTGTACTCAGTGCAGTGTACCCTACAACATGTGTGTCAGACTACAGTGGCTTACACACACTTACAGGTCAGCTTTTACATGCATTTTCATACCAGGTAGGTCCTCAGTATACCTTATATGGTATGATAATGTGGTATGCCCTTCACAGGTGTTCTTTCTTACGTGACCGAAATGCATATGTCTGTTATTCCCCTGATTGCTGTATATATCTCTGTGATATCTCTTTTAGGCATGTGTTCTAAAATGACATGACATAAATGTTTCTTAGGTCATTCCTTGCTCATATGTATTAGCTATTCACAAAGATAATTAGACTCTGTATTGCATGTCGTCCTCCAGACTTGTGTTTAATACTGCCATTGTTTGTATCACAATATACGGCTTAATGGCAGATGCATAATTTTGTAAACATGTTTTCCTGTATGGACTGTAGAGAGACCGTGAGACTAGTCCTCTGTTACAACACTTTATATTGTGTTGCTGCTGTTGAATTGCTGTTATGTTACTGTTTCCTGTAATTATAAGTGAGAATGCCCAGTTTTAGTATGTCAGACATGTTTGCAAATTGGCAGTGGCAAACCTTGACTCTTGACATGTCATCTGCTCAGTCCCGACATTGGTCAGTTATGTATGTTGTTAGTTATTAGACTGTGATGTGCCATTTACATAACCATATAACACTTGCCTGTCAATTACATGCTTGTAGGCAATGAAACCCTTTCCTATTAGTGCCACTGTCATTTCTTTGGAAAGATATGTCCAGTTCTAAGTTATCTGACATTACAGCTATAAAGTCCTTTGGCTCTTGTGTATACATAAAGAGATGAATAATACATTGGTGCTGTCAGCTTTCATACATCATTTCCCTGTATATATTCTATGCATCCATCCCAGAAGGTGTTTTCAGTCCATGCAAACTGTTATCTCAAAACAACCGGTTAATTAACATGCATATCACATCCTTGCTCCACTTTATTTCATTGCAGCTTTATGTTCCTGTCCACATCCTTTACCAGCATGTCCATTATCATTTATGTGCATACCTGCGGGATTGACATTCACACTAATTATCATTACATCAGTCTTACAAATATTATGTCCAAAATGCTCTTTATACACTATCTTCACATTTGCCTGTGGGATATGAGAACACTTTAAACATGTCCCCCTCTCCAATAGTCACACATCATAATAACACATTATTGTGTACCATTTCTCACATTTCACTTCCCCTCGCTCTGTATTATGTGTCCTTGTACTTGCCTGTAATTTATGTCTGGGCAAGTGCTCGTATCTCAGCACTGCCTATATACAATCTGTTTTGTTTACATTGTGTGCTGCTGATTGCAGCCACCTTTCTATGTCCATAAACACTATTGTTGGCCATGGAAAGTTGCTTGCATCCACGTAGGTGTGAGGAATGGCATGCATGTTCGATTAGCACTGCTGCTCATTGTGCTAACATGCTTAAATCGTGTAGGCACCTACACAATTGTTAATGAATCCTAGGGGTACACTGTTTTCTACATCTTTAACTGTAAATAATTCTTTCTAGTTTGTATTTGAGATAACATTCATTTTAGCTAAGTAATTTCCTTATGGATATTTCAGAATTTTGAGAAGTATTCAGTGTTACTGGAATTAGCTCTGATTTGAGATGTACTTGAACTATGTTCAGAGTTCATAGAAGCAGATCCCATTATAATGCATTGGTTCTTTGATTATTTAGGTCTAAGTTACAAATGTTGCATCATCTGCTTGGGGTTTTAATAACCTTTTTCAGGTAAGATCATCTGTGTTTTTTTTTGTGTACTGTATGGAGAGAGGCTATGTTTTTTAAAAGTGCCACCTTAAATAGTTTTAAACAAGTTTAGACATATAAATATCATGGTGATAATCCATGAAAATGGAGGTGGCACATGTTGTACTCATCTCAAGGTGAATGATCTGTTGCCTGACACACAACAGAGGTATTCTACTGGCTCTATAGCAGATGCAGTCATATCTAATGGATAGATCAGTTTATTAATCCTGTAAACATTGAGAAAAAGCTTGTAGTATCTTAATTTGTAGATTTCTGAAAGTGTTCAAAATTATTGACTACCCCTGACATATTCATAGTGAAGAAACATAAAGGTCTTCCTTTAAACACTAGCTTGTGAAGTTTTGTCAAGACTGCCCAGTTGAAACTGCAGAAAACTGTAAGCCTTGGTTTGCTAAGGAGTATCAGTGTTTGTTAATTAACAGAACTTACCATACCGCATATGCTCAGCTCAGCAGATACAACTTTCCCAGGTTACATAACCGTCTTTCCTTTTCATAATGCTTGTCATCCTTGTATTCCAAGTTCCGTTTCTGTCCCTAATGTTTAAATTGTTTGATTGGATCATAATTACCATAGGCTACTTCTTGAAGGAGAATGTCTTTTTCCTATTCTACTGTTCAGAGCTTCTGCATATACTGTAGGTCAGCAAATTTCTTCACTTATGCAAAACACAAATAGCTATAAAAGAAAGGACACTTACTTATAATTGCAATAAAAATTCAAAGAGTAAGTGCTTTCATCTTTCAGCATATCAAAAACTTCATCAGATTAACAATTTTATTTAACAATTTTGTTTAAATAAACATTTAAAATTACATGACCAAACCTGGACACTAAAATTAATGTTCATACGTTCATAGGTTCATAGGTATGTACTAGGCTAATGGCCCTGAGGCCTTAACAAACATAGGCATAGAATTACCCTGACATAGTGCCACCCAACCTTAGTTCCCAGTACCTCTGTTGAGTAGAGCCAGTGGCATTATCCCCGGTGTAAATTTTCTCTTTCCCATCCACTCATCAAGATTTCTCTTGAAAAGAGTCAGTGAGGTGCTCTGCTTGACATGTATGGGAAGTCTGTTCCATAGCATTGGCAGTCTCTGGTTTATGAACCTGTCCCTCCAGCATGTTCTGTTAATTGTGGTAATGAGGTTGAGGTCTCTGTAGTGTGGTGGGGAGGGATTGGGATTTCTTTAGATGTAGCATTTCTAACAGAGCTGGGTCAAACATGGCTTTGTAAGTCAAGCAGAGATCACCTCTAAGTAGGCGATATGAGACAGAGAATAGTTGGTGTTTTTTGAGTCCGTCCATGTAGGACAAGTGTTAAGGCCCTGGATCCTCTTTGTGAGGTACTTTTGCAGCCTCTCCAGTTGTTGCAGGTGTCTAGTGAGACACATGCCAAATGGGGCATTGTACTCGATGACTGGCCTAATGAAGGAAGAGTAGAGGGAGACAATGACCTCTTTCTTCCTGGATGCAAAACCCTTAGTAATGAGATGTGCCACACAAAAGGACATTCTGACCACAGTGGCAATGTGGTGATAAAAAGAGAGGTTGCTGTCAACCTGTGTTCCCAAATCTCTTATAACGTCTTCTGTGTTCAGTGGATTACCATCAATGTGGTAATTCATGGGAATGGGGTTTTTCCCAAAGGGGATGATGACATTTTTTGGCATTGAGCTTAAGGCCATGGTTCTGACACCATTCGTTGGCTACAGTGAAGCCATTCTGTAGGATGTCAACATCACTTGGGGTGTTAATAATAGCTCCCAACTTGCAATCGTCTGCGAACTTTGTCAGTCCCTTCATGTTGGCCTGGACTTCAGAGAAGTAGATACCAAACAGGAGAGGACCCAGGACTGAACCAACTTTCAGTCCCTTCATGTTGTCCTGGACTTCAGAGAAGTAGATACCAAACAGGAGAGGACCCAGGACCGAACCCTGTGGGACTCCACTCATGAAAATCGGCAGTCTGACTTGGAGTCAGCTACTTTCACACTGTGGGTTCTGTCTGTGAGACAGTTTGCAACCCACCTAGTGATATAGGGGTTGATGCCAAGCTTAATGAGTTTTTCTATGATTCCTGAGTGGGGAATGATATCAAAAGCCTTGGGCAGATCAAGGTAGGCTTTATGAACTGCCTTGCCTTCATCCACAGCTCTGATGACTGACTGAAAAAAGTCGACCAAGTTGAGCAGTAATGACTAACCCTTCACAAAACCAAACTGTGTGGGATCCAGAGTTTGGAGATTCCCTATATCCTTGTATATTAGGTCCATGATGATGCGTTCCATAGCTTTGCATATCAGACTCATCAGGCTAATGGGGCGATAGTTCCCAGGGCCTGTATTCACTCCTCCTTTGTGGTGAATGATAACTGTAGCAGTGTACCATTTGGCAGGGACAAAGCCTGAGGCGAGGCTGTGATTGAACAAAGCACACAGGTGAGGTGCCAGTTCACTCTGTAGTTCATTTAGAACACAACCAGGGATATTGGCAGGTCCCATAGAAGCTGTATTCTTGGCCTTGGACAGTGCTGTTTTAACCTGCGCAGCAGTAATACTGGGTGCCTGGTAATCTACTGTTATTGTGGTCCTTTGGGGAGGAGAGGGGGGTAAAGTTGGCACTGAATCTGTCGGCCAGTATACTGGCAATATCTGTTGGTTCGGTATAGGAGGTACCATTGTGCAGTAGCTCAAAGCAAATCTGGGTATTGCCATGGAGATTCTTTACATAACTATAGAAGGCCTTGTGGTTGTCTTTACTATCTCCTGCAATTCTGATGTTCTTCATCTCACATTGCTGCAGTCCTGACTATTGGGTAGTCCGCTGTCCCAGTCGGCCCGAATACCAAAGTATAAGGCTGACGTCGGTCAGAGGCGCATTAGACTGACGCCAGTACGTCAGAGTACAAAATGACCATTTCCTCAGTCTTTTTGCCGCATGGTCCGATGCAGAAGCAGTTTTGCGAGTGCAGGTTGGCGTTTTTTCGAAATCGGAGTTTCAGACCGAATCAAGTTGGCTAAGTACCCCGTTGGGGAATATTTTGGTTTTTTCTTGCCTCAGTATTTTACCGGATGTCAGAAAAAGTGAATAACTGTATTTCTTGTGGGAAACAGATACCTCATAGGGATTACCATACATTGTGTATACCTTGCTTAGGGCCTGAGCACGTGTGCTAGGACTATTAAGAGAAGATTAGATTGTGCCAGGTTAGTTTTTGGGAAGCGTGTAATTATAAATGCCGCCGGATACTCCCAAAAAGCGCAAGGACAAAATCGCTAAGCCTAGGCTGGAAGAACCGTCTGTACCGGACGTCGGTTCTTTAGAGGGTTCGGTGGAGCCAGAGGTTCAGCCAGAAATCTCTTTAGAATCCCAGGGAGAGACTTTATTGCTGCAAGATGTGACCTCTCAGGAGGTAGGCCAGGCGGAAGGGGCTTCTCAGGTAGCTGTTCTTCCCTCCCTTCCTAAGGTAGTTAGGCCCTCCCATGCTGTGTCCAAGGCTTCTCCCAGGGGCAGGCCAGGTTCTGTTTCAGGTGTTACCCCTAGTTCTTCAGGGTCTGTGCCTAAGAAGCATATGCTTAAGATGGCAGAAGATTTAATTACAATGATTAGAGGTTCTATGCCCCCTCCTGATAAGAGGCCTAGGGTGGAACCTGAGCTTGGAAGTTTTGAGCAGTATTCGGATGTTTCTGAGTCTTCGGCTGAAGACTTGCAGGAGTATTCTCCTTACTCTGATTCTGATGTAGATGATTCTACTCCTTCTGCTTCTCCTCCTGAGGATTTTTCTTTTCAGAGACTCTTCATTCTATGCGGAGCATTTTAAATGGGAAGGTCAGGATTTCTCTGATTCCAGGAAAAGGCTTAGAGAATTTTTATTTCTACCTCAGCATAGGCCTTTAGCTATTCCTCCTGTTCTGAATGTGGTGGAAGATGTTTTTGCAGAGGCTTCTCTGAATCCTGATTCTTTGCCCCTGCTCCAGTTAAAGCGGAAAGATATTATAGGGTGGCTGAGGCTCATAATAAAGTGTATAAGAGTCCTAGGGCAGACCTAGAAACTGTTTCTCAGGGGCCTAAAGGTGTTAAAGCTTCTGTTGTTAAAAATCCTGTTCCTCCAGATAAAGAGGCAAGGGCTTTGGATAGATGGGGAAAGAAAGTGTATACTTCTTCCACTTTAGCCATGAGGGCTTTGAATTGCCAGTTTCACATGTTGAAATACCAAAATTATCTCCTTTCACAATTAAAGTCTAAGGTAGATGCTTTGGCGGAAGGTATTGAGTGTAAAGAGTTGCAGGATTTGGTTCATGTTTCTGAACAGGTGGGTAAGCATTCTTTGCAATGTGGTTTTGATGTTGTACAGGCTCTCGAGGGTGGCTGCGGTTCTGTTAGGCACGCCTGGCTGAGAGATCAGAATTTGGCTGAGCATGTTAAGACAAGGATTTTAGATGCTCCTTTACAATCTGATGTGTTGTTTGGTTCTGCCTGTGGAAGCAGTTCTAAAGAAAATGGAAGACAAGGCTAAGTCTATGCAGACTGTTAAAGATTTTTGCAGGTTCAGCCTCCAAGTTTAGTAGAAATTGGCCTACTAAGGGGTGGACATATCCTGCTTATGACTCCCAGTCTAGGGGTAGGTCTAGACGTGGTAGGGGCAGAGCTCAGGGTTCTTTAGGCCTAGAACAGGAGTTCTCCTGCTCAGTCTTCTGGTGAGGGCAGGGGTCAGTCCTTGCAGACCCAATGACCTGCCTTTTCAGCTGCCAGATTCTTCTCGCTGGCAGCACCTTTGGGAGGAAGGTTGGCAATTTTCAGAGAAAACTGGAGTTTAATTACCCAAGACAGATGGGTATTGGATGTCATTTACCACGGTTACAGGTTTTATTTCCATATCTTGCCTCCTTTCAAAGGCATACCAGACATTCCTCCTCAACAAAGAAAAGAGGCACACAAGCAGATTTCTCTGTTGCTCCAAATAGGGGCCATTCAACCGGTTCCTGTGCCAGAAAGGGGCCTAGGATTTTATTCACGCCTGTTCTTAGTACCAAAAAAGGGGAACACGTGGAGACCAATTTTGGATTTATCTATCCTCAACACTTATCTGGACATTCCCAAGTTCAAAATGTTGACGTTACAACAGCTTTTACCTCTGCTGGGCAAAGATCATTGGATGGTAACTTTGGATCTCAAGGAAGCTTACCTTCATGTTCCTATCAGACTGGTTTGCAGGAAGTATCGAGCTGGAAATTTTCATTATCAGTTCTCTGCATTGCCCTTTGGCTTATCTACTGCGCCCAGAGTATTCACGAAAGTTCTGGCTCCAGTGATAGCTTTTTTCAGGCTAAAAGGAATACAAATCTATCCTTATTTGGACGACTGCCTGATTCTGGCTCAAGAAAGGGATGTTCTTCTTCAGCATTTGGAATATGTGATAGCAGTGCTAAGATGCCTAGGGTATTCTGTGAACGAAATAAAGTCCAGTCTAGTACCCTCTCAAGACATGTGCTTTCTGGGTGTGAGACTGAATACAGCAACCCAGATGGCCTTTTTAACCCCGGACAAACAAAAGAATCTTTCTCTTTACTCAACTATCTCATCAGTCGGGCTGACTGCAAGGACAGTCCTTCAAGCCTTAGGGTTCATGGCATCTTGTATTCTGGTGCTTCCCAATGCCAAACTGCATATGAGGAAGCTGCAATGGTATCTCAAAAATTTATGGACACAGCACTGCCAGGATTTGGACACTGTCATTCCAATAATACCTTGCATTCAAAAGGAATTTTTGTGGTGGGCTCAGGAATGTCACCTAAACAAGGGACTCTCTGTGACCCGGCCAGAGGCGAGTCAGATTTTAACGACAGATGCCTCAGACACAGCTTGGGGAGCTCATCTGAATGGAAATTGGATACAAGACAAGTGGCCTGCCAGACTACAGCATCTACATATCAACATGAAGGAGATGTTAGCAGTCCAGTTTGCATTAATGGCTTTCAAGGACTTCTTCCAGGACAGGTGTTGATTCTGACAGACAACACAACTGTCATGTGGTACATCAACAAGCAAGGGGGAACACATTCTTATCCTCTATGCAGGCAAGCAATGATTTTGTGGGAGACTGCTCTCGGTTTGCAACTGAATCTTCAAGCAAGGTTTCTGCCAGGAGCACAGAACTCCTTAGCAGATGTGTTAAGCAGGCAAATCATGGATCCCCACGAGTGGAAACTGGATCTTCATGTATTTCAGACATTGACAGTGTCCTGGGGAACTCCAGACATAGATCTGTTCGCTTCTCCACTAAACCACCAGCTGCCAAAGTTTTGAAAAGGTTTCATCACACAGCCTGGAAAGTGGATGCTCTTTCTTTCAGTTGAAAAATCTTCATGTGTATGCCTTTCCACCTCTGCCTCTCCTCCCAAAGGTACTCCTGAAGGTCAGACAAGACAAGCCAAGGATGATTTTAATAGCTCCAGATTGGCCTCGGCAGCATTGGTACCCATTGCTGAGGAGTCTGGTAAGGAAGCCTCCTTGGCTCTTACCTTTGATTCCACACCTATTGTCTCAGAAGGACGGGCATCTACTCAATGTCAAGCTTCACTCTCTTCATCTAACAGCATGGCATATTCTGTTTTGAGCCATAGCAGGTCTCAGCTTCCTCAACAAGTTTTGAATGTGATTATGGAAGCCAGACGACCTAGTACAAGGAAAGTGTACGCAGGAAAATGGAAGAGATTTTTATTTTGGTGTGCAGCAAAGGATTTGGATGTTTCTGAGCCAAATTTGAGTGTGGCTCTTCAATATCTTACTGAGTTATTGGACAAAGGTTTGTCTTTCTTCCATTAAGATTCATGCTGCAGCAATTTCAGCTCACTATGATTGTGACCCACCATTGTTTTCTCATCCTTTGTTCAAGCAATTTCTTAGAGGGCAAAGAATATAAGACCCAGAGCTCCTACTCCTGCTTGGGACCTCAATTTTGTGTTGGAGAAACTCACTCTACAACCTTTTGAGCCTGCAGCTACTGCTGAATTGAAATATTTGTCATGGAAGACTGCATTTTGTTGGCCATTACTTCTGCAAGAAGGGTGTCTGAATTGCAGGCCCTTATGGCAGTTGAGCCTTTCTTAATTTTCCATAAGGATAGGGTATCTTTACGTACTAATCCTTCCTTTATGCCTAAAGTGGTTTCTAGTGTGGCTTTAAACCAGACTATTCATTTGCCTACTTTTATGCAGATCCCCAAAATAAGGGAGAAAAGATTTTGCATACTTTAGATGTACACAGGCAGTTGCGTTATTATTTAAGCAGGACTAAGGATTTCAGACAGTCTCAGCAGTTGTTTGTTTCTTTTGCTTTGTGTTTTCAGGGCAAGCCTGTGTCAAAACAAACTATTTCTAAGTGGATTGGGTTTTGCATTGCTTTCTGTTACTCCCATCATGGCAAAGAGATTCCAGCTGGGATTAGACCTCATTCCACTAGGGCTACTGCCACTTCTACAGCATTTTTAAGGGGGGTGGCAACTAAGGATATTTTAGAGGCAGCTACTTGGAGTTCAGTACATACATTCTCTAAGCATTACCACCTTCCTCTCTACTCTAAATCTAGGGCTGGTTTTGCCACTGCTATTTTGCAGGGCATGTTGTCAGCTCCTGCTTCTTTGTGATTTACCATCCTCCCTTACCTCTGCTTTGGGATTCTACCCAATAGTCAGGACTGCAGCAATGTGAGATGAAGAACATAGTACAGTTTTGTACCTACCATAAATGTAGATGTTCGAAGATCCACATTGCTGCAGTCCAATTTTCCCTCCTTCCCCTCTGTGTTTAGGGGTGGTTGTGTGGGTGAGATTGCTGTACCTTTCTTACTTTGTATATATTGTATATATATTTGGTACAGGGGTGTTTGGAGTGTGGTTGGTTTTTGGTTTGGCCTTAGCTTTTTAGGGTCTTCTGACATCTGGGGCAAGAAAAGACTGAGGAAATGGCGTCGGTCATGCGCATTTGTACTCTGACGTACTGGCGTCAGTCTAATGCGCCTCTGACCGACGTCAGCCTTATACTTTGGTATTCGGGCCGACTGGGACAGCGGACTACCCAATAGTCAGGACTGCAGCAATGTGGATCTTCGAACATCTACATTTATGGTAGGTACAAAACTGTACTTTTTCATACTTAGCTTTAGAGGACTTGATGAGGGATCTCAACTTTTTTTTGAGGCAGATAAGGGAGTTTTTTCAGTCTTGGGAATTCACCTTATTCCACATCAGTTTCTTCCTGCTGTTGTAGAGTTTGTTTATGGCAGAGGACCACCAGATTGACTTCCTTTTTTTGGAGGCAAGTGTCTCGGTTCTATTGGGTATGGCAAGACTTGTGCAATTGTGTACGTGTTTGTACAGTGCATTAGTGTATCATTCTGCAGTCATGCAACTCTTCTCCATTTGTATGGGTGCTATGAAGTTAGCCACCTCTGTTTTTAGGATCCCAAAGTTAGCTTTGGAGAAGTTTTTCATGGTGGTTACCTTTGCTGGGGAGGTGGGAGGGATGTGGATTTCCAAGGTGATTAGTTTGCGGTCGAATCTTACCAGGGAGGAGCTGACTATTAGTGTAGAGCAACAATTGCCTATGTTAGTAATGACCAGGTCAAGGATGTTGCTACCTCTAATGGGGGTAAGAATGAGCTGGTCCAGGGCATTGGAATTGATGAACTCCAGGAAACATTGGGCAAGTGTATTGGTACATGAGTAGTTTACCCAGTTAATGGAGGGGTAGTTGAAGTCGCTTAGCAAGAGAGTGTTAGGTTGGACCCTAATATTCTTCAGGGTGCTTAGGAACGTGGAGTGTGAGTCTTGGGACATGGTTGGGAACCTATAGCAGGCTACGACCTGCATCGCTGTCTTACCCAATCTCTGATGTGTTATGTTGGGCTACCGGTCTGGAGATGTGTGCATCCTTTATGAATATGTAGACACCACTGCCTTTGGAGCTTCAGTCTAGTTCTGGGGCCAAAAGGTGTGGAATGAGTTATAGCCTGGTAGCGCAGGGGTGCTTTCTGCTGCATTGAACCAGGTCTCTGATACAGCACAAATGTCGATGTTCTCCATTTTAAGGAGTGCCTCCAGTGAGTGCATTTTGAGATTTAGACTTCTAGCATTGAGCAACATGACCCTCAGACTGCATTTGTTTGCAGCAGTTATGGTGGTAATTTGGTCTTTGGAACACTGCCTAAAAAAAGTACTATAGGGGTGGCAAGAGCCTTGGCCAGTATCTAGAAGCCCAGGGGTGACAGATGCAGGCCATCTCTGGCAAAGCATCGAGGTCTGTCAATCATGTCATCTAAGGCAGACAGGTACTGGATCACCTTAGAATGACACCAGAAACTTAGCCAATTGTTGAAATCAATCATTTTCTGCTTGTTCTGTGGTGTCATTCTGGGTGATGGTAGGATGCTGCTCAGGGCTAGGGTCATACCTGCCTGGGCTACATAATTCGAGAGCTCTTCCATGTCTCTTTTCATGTAGTCCAGGGAGGTACATCTCAGGTCATTCACACCCACATGTACAATGACAGAGTCATATTTGTGCCTGCTGTTGAGTGACCTGCGTGCATGCATTATGTGTTGGATCCTGGCACCTGACAGGCAGCTGACTGTTACTTTCTTCTTATTCAACCCAGTGAGTGGGACATCAGTGTGCCTCACTATTGAGTCACCTATGACTAGTGTGTTGGGGATGCTGTTTTTCCTTAGGGGCTTTGGTTGAGTGGCACACTGTTTAGGAGATTTATGTGTCTTGTGATTAGTGTTGTGGTGGTCAAGTGTGTTTCTGCCTTGTAGGGCTCTGCTGCTTGGGTAGATTTTTATTGAGAGCCTCCAGGAAGGTGGGTGTGTGGTTTGTGTTTTTATGTGAAGGCAGTGCTGGTGTGTGTTCCAGAGGGCTATGTGTTCCATGTGGTGTGGTGCATGTGTTGACCTTCTCCTCTTGACCAGCTATTCTGGTCTTGGCTTCCAATTTGGATATATAAGTGCATCTCTCACAAGTCTGAGTGTTGGAAGGTAAGAGGAGAGGGTTGTCTGTGTACCTGAGGCAGTTGTTAGATTGCTTCAGGATGCCCAAATTCACCAGGTTAATAGGAGAAAGCACAGGGAACTGACCTTTAGACATGCCTGGCAGGGTGGGCATTGATAATAAGTACTAGATATGTTTCCCTGTAGAATGTTTAGTGCTGGTAACACTTGTGTGTGCTACAATAATTGCTACAAGAAGTCTGGTAAAGTGTTAGACTAATAAGCTAGTATAAGTGCAGGAGAGGAGAGAACTAGTAAATCTAAGGGAAAACTGAGGCTCTGGCACTGCTCAGAAGCTTGCAAACAGTTCTGGATACAGCAAGTCTGTATCTGGACTAGACTAGTTACAGGAAAGGTGGGAAACAAGAGCCAACGTGGGCTTTTAAACCGGAAAATTGAGAGAGATGGAAAAACTGCCCAAACGGCCAATAAACTACAATTTCTGTTGTGGTAGATGGGCTACCTAGTGCTTACCACTCCCACTGATAAGCTAGAAGGCTTCCCTCCAACACAGAAAGGTTTGGGGGGCTCAGAAGCTTACAGTCTTGGACACAGCAAATCTGTATCTGGACTAGAGTAGTTACAGGAAAGGAGGGAAACAAGCGCAAACACAGGCTTTTAAGCCAGAAAGTTGAAAGAGGTTTAAGAATCTTCTTGACTTTTAACACACACTTATAATGTATAGCCCCGTTTAATTTTAACTTTATATAAGCATTCATCAAAATCTACCATCTTAATTCCTGAGTGCAGAAAAGCTTGCAAACTCAAACAATGTAGCAAATGAGGCCACTGTCTTTTCACTCCTTTTTAAGAAGCTCTCCTAAATTTTCTTCTTGCCTTTCTCAAGTCCACTTCATACAACATCAGCCTATATCATAACAGAGCATGCATACACACACACACACACATTCACTCATGCACTCACACATCTATCACTACCTATCACACTACCCCCACAACCTCTTCATTCACTTACTCATACAGCAACCACTGCCCTGCTTTTCCCTCTACCAGTCCTCATCCTCCTCACAAACCTAGGGGAAAATAAGCATACTTACTGCTTCTCAGAGGGCAATTACTGCTTTCCACTGTAAATATATCTTAAAAATATACTCTTAGTGAACAGGTTTTGTATTCTAATGACAGTAAAAGATGAATTTTATTAAGACAGCTGCTTCTCAACATAAAAAATATGATGTGTTTCTTATTGCATACCCTCGTTTATGATTTCATTCCCCTTCTAATACTTTACCAAGGCTGTTAAATGAAAAATATCCCTCTATGTGCAGTCCTAATATTTTTCTAGCAGTCTACATTTAAGAAAAACAGCTTACTAACTCTTTCATGTATGCTAATATAATACTCCCATTAAGTACTGCAGCATGACTGGAAAATGTTTATCTTTTTTGCATTTTCATTCATTAGCAATACTCATCATAAAGCAGTATCACTATTACCTTAATATAATATCACCCTTCTGTACCAAAACAAAACTGAAATAACTTTCCTGTACATTATATAACATATTTTAATATGCACCACTGAACTAAGATTGTTATTAGCACAGAAACACCATCTGTTTTACTTAATACCACATTTATAGTATTAGAATTGACAGTGATATTGCATTTTTACAAGCCACTTTTTATTAAGGTAGCTCCATCTGCTTGTAATTCTGTTTAACTGCTTAAGTCTAAATCAAGCTGTTCTTTTATCCTTCCATTTAAGACATTCCCATAAGTCAGGATTTAATTATTTGTTATCTGTGTCTTTAATACTTGGTTAGTTCAATTAAATATGTTATTAATAAACACAGAATTTCACTTAAAATTCTATTTCATTACATGCTTCCTAGAATTATTAATGTTTGACAACTCATCTATGACAAATACTTATTTCTATATAATTCTGTGATTTGTGACACTACAATTACCTGTCTGTTTTCCAGCCTTCATACTCCTTTAAGTCTGTACATTGGGGAAGAATGATTTCACTCCACAATTACTCACTTTGGAAAACCATTTGGAGACTCAGAGTTAAATTGTAAATATTTTAGCCTTCATTTATATACCCTGCAGTCTTCACCAAACAACATTTGAGCTAATTAAAATATGCATTTAAATAGTAAAACGCACAGGGCACATGCCACAAAAACAAAAATCACAATCTTTATCTAACTAAATACAATTATATACATATTACTTCAGTCTTCACTCCTTCAAAAGAGGTTTCACACTTAAAACTCCATTTAAGCCAGGGAAAATGTTGGCTGGCAGCAGTATCTGTCAATGTGACTCCTTTCACCTGGAACCAAATTCAAATCTAAATCACCCATATCGTTACCCAAACTAACTAAATAATATATCCAGAAATTCATTAAAGAGCCTAGCACAAGCTGTATGGCTCATACTTAAAAGGTCCTTCACCCATGTTGTGTCCATTTGTGATTCAGAGAGCTGTGACAAGGTAAGGCCTCATAATCAGCTAACTTCTATGTCTCTTAATCACATTTACTACTACAATGTGGAGATCATTGTTTACCTGCATGTCATGATAGGAAACTGCTGCTCATGTTGACAGTGCTGTTCCCTCCAGTCAGTCTCCCCACACATAATACACACACACACCCACACACACACACACACACACACACACTGCAGGCTTGGTACCTATCCCCACTGTTGCTGCCCTCCTGTAGTTCTCCCCACCCTTCAATCCCTGTACTGCTGTTGGTGCTGAGATGGCACTTTACTCCTTGAGTCATCCCTGGTACCCAGTGGTTCCCCCCCACTTTCTGATCCCTGTTGTGATGTTGGTGCCATTATAGCACTACAGTTGTGTTATCACTGGTGTCCTGATCCTCCTGTGATATTGGTGGCATTACAGAAATTCTGTTTATGTCATGCCTGGTGCCCAGTGGTTGTACTCACCTTCAATCCCATACTGCTGTTGATGTCAGTGTGACACATTAAGAATATTCTATGGTAGTCTAGTGTATCCCGCCACACCCAGTCCTCATACTACCAGTGGTGTCTCTATAGCCCTGTGATGTTGAGTGAGCCCTGGTTGAACAGTGCATCCCCCAACCCCCAATCCCCAAACTAAGGTCATGGTATGTTGTTGAACAAGGATTTTTGGCTGTGTTCACTACCACAACATAGTTGGGTTGACCACGCAGATCTAAACAGTCGACCAGTTTCTTGAAATGCACAGTCATGTAGATGTCTTCCTTCAGGTCATTCCAGGAAGAGAGCACATGACTAATTGGCATATGCCTTTACACCAAGAATGCTTCATTAGCATTCAGGAAGGCTGTGGAGTCATCCCTTTGCAGTGATGCATGTCTTGTGATATAGAACAGTGCAGCACAATGTTAGGGCACTAACAATGTTCATGGATGTGCAAAAGTCATGTTACCTTAATGAATTCCACAGTAAAACTTAAAATGATTACATATCACTTTGTGTTTATGTAATTGATTGTAGTAATCTGTTCTTTCAGTTGCATTCACATAATCCATTTTTCATTTTTTTAACTTCTTATCAGTTTTTCTTACATAAAATGCATTGCAAGACGTACAAATTGCCACATAAACTACATTCTGCATACTAGATGGCAACCAATGTTCCCTCGTTATAAATCTGACCAAATCTGCAACTATGAAATTTGCGATAGGCATATTGGATCTTTACACCATGTTTCAGTAATGTCAGTAATGGTACAGATAACTATATCTTACAAGCAGAAAAAAGCCTCTAAGTCACTACTTTTATTGATGACGTGTATGGTATATAGCAAAGCCATTTTTTTTTTTTAGTCTACATTTAATTTCTTTTGTCCTGGAACTTGATGAGAACTAAAAAGAGGCTATGAAAACTAAGCTTTTCTGTTAGTACTTGTACTGTCTGGTAAGAGAAATGAAGCTCAAAAAAGTGAAAATTCTCTGACTTGTTGCAGATCTCACTTCAGGCTAAAAACAATGAACCCCCATGTATGACATTATGCCCTCATTCACTGACTGAATGCTTAAATTTTAAATGATAATTAAGTGCTGTCTGAGGAGATGGGAAGATTTCGCAAACTAGCTGTGTTTTCTCCATGCTGCAAGGATAAACAAAATCCAAACACATTCTGTTGCACATTCAGGATGTAAAACCTTCTTTGCTTACTTCAACATGAACTGTGGACATGTCAGAATTAGCCTTAATATTTTTAACAAAGTTGAAATGTATGATGCTGTGACATGTTCTTTATATAGTTCGGAAGGTATATGTCTGTTTTATGCACATCTGTGTCACAAATTACCAAGATATTTTTTTAAGATTCTGGGCTGCATTATCTGTATGTTTTATAGTATGGCATGGTACATTTTTTACCCCAGGTATTTTGTTATAGATTCTTTCCAGTACTACCATATACCATATGGTAACTGTGTATCCGATATATTCTAATCAGTGGGAGATCTGTGTAATGTGTTGCATGTGTAAGATTCTGATTTTGTTGAGATTTTGGCTTCTTGAGGTACAGATGAGACTTTTGTAGATGCATTTTTAGAACTTCCGTGCATGTAGTGATAGATGTTTTTGTGTATGCTTACAGGGTGGGGCAATGGCTGGGAGTTTACCTTTAAGATTCTCCCTACATTTACAGTTCTTGCATGTAAGGTCATATGTAAAAGGAGTGTATTTTCTGTGAGTACGAGGTAGTTCTTATGCTGCTTGTAATTGTTCCTTTCAAGTCTTCGTATGTTAGCTTATGATGTGCCTGTATAATGCATTTTTAAAGAATGCTGGAAAAGTGACTAAAGCTGTAGATATTGTGGTATTCAACTACTTGGTGGGAAAATACAAAGGTATGTACTTACTAGTAAATACAAATTATATAACAGTGGTAGGGGCTTCTGAAATCAAATTTATCAAAGCTCTTGTTGTCTCAAAAGCCGCATTGAAATTAAAAACAAAAAGGTTGTCTCAAAAGGCACATTGGAATTAAGAACAAAGCAAGTCAGTTGGTTAAGTTAGGGAAAATGAGAAATATTTAACACATCAGTTGTTTACTCCTACAAGTCTAACAAGGAACCATTGACCTGCTTTTCCAAAAAATTATTTCACATCTCATCCTTCAATTTTATCATAATTAATCCCTTTGGTACTACAGAAGGGAAAATTATGTTTTCATTCTGACCCTTACCTGCAACTTTTAGAACTCCAGGAAAAATATTTAGGAAGTATTTTCTGGAAATATTTACAATGAAAACTTGACTATTTTCCTTACTGTAAATTAAAAAAAAAGAAGCTGTTTCATACCTTTTCCCACAGCTTGTAGCACAGAAGGAGAATACTCACAGAAACAGCCTTTTGGTAGCTTCGTCAATGAAGCCTCCTAAAACAGAAATGATAGTAGAACTTCACTTTCAGCATTCATGGGTTACCTTGTTTGCAGTGAGATATTTTAAAATTAAAGTGTTGAAGTTGTTGAACATGACTGAACAGCCCCAGGCCACCTACTGGATGGTACTAACAGAACTTGCAGGTCACTTCATGTAAATGTCAGTGCATTGCTATAAGTTGGTTTACTCCTTGATTTGATTTCCCCTGTTTCTCAATCTAATGTGGGAATAAAAATCCATACAAATTATTTCTGTCTGTCTGTCTATCTATCTATCTATCTATCTATCTGTCTATCTATCTAGCTATCTATCTATCTGTCTGTCTGTCTATCTATCTGTCTATCTATATATCGTCTAGCTATCTTTCCAGCCAATATACCTTATTTGCAAAGGCCTGTTAGATAACACAGTCTCAGCCACTTTTACATCACTGAATAACCCATGTTTTACTATGAGTACTATAATTTCAGTAGCACAAGCAGTCAAATATTGGCTCTGAGGTTTTTCTGGCTGGACTATAAAATGGTGACCATGTATTATTCCAAGGGGGAGCCAAGTGCAAGGGTAAAGCTTTCAAATATAACAAACAACATCATCTGGAAGGAGGAGAGGAGTATAAGCATTTAAAAAATAATATCAGGTCATCCATAGCATTTTTTTTCAAATCAAATGATAAACTAATTAGCATGTTAGATCTATAATGTTCTTTTTTATTTTACTCCATTAGTGTTACACTAAATAGAATTAGATCATATATATGAATCAATGTTAGTAAAGAAAAGAATACATACTACATAAATAAAACTGTAATACTTCATTGAGTAGCAAATAACATATGAAATAGCAGCAATTCAGCCAATTGACTGTGAATGATCTGTGCACTTACAGACATGTGCAGTTAATTTTTTCAACAACTTATTTTTCTCTATCTTTTTTAAAGCCTTTTTAATGCAGTAAAAATAAGATTAATAAAAACATTGCCACAACTGTTAAGATTTCCAAGTAAAGGTATCACCTCCCATCACAATTATACATTTTAATAATTTGTTCAATGCTAAAAAAGCAGTTATTCTTAATACTGTCAGTAGAATAACATTTGAATACAAATACAAATCTGTAAAAAAGCAGAAAAGAGGATGAAGTTAAATAATACATTAAAACAACACAAAAAAAATAATAAACCATTTATTATGAACAGTTATGCCATTACAACCTGAATGATATGTCTTTGATTCAAACAATCTAGTAAAGATAAAGACTAAATCACAGAGGAATGTATTCTGTTCTGAATATGGTAGGATAACAGCTTGACCCTTCTGTGGATTTTGTTTCACCTTAGAGAGGGATGTAGATCCCAGCAGCAGTAGCTGGGTTTTCACCTTAAAGAGGGAAATAACTTCAAGCAGTGGTTGATGTCTCCTCCTCCTCCTCCTGATAAAGAAGATGAGGGAGAGCAACCTCTCCATCAGGAGTAGGTGTGCACCAATGGTGCAGTGCAAAACCTTAACCACCATCCCTGGCAACTCACTGCGGGTGATGAAATCACCACCTCTGCCACTGCTCCGAGAGGGTACCACTGGACTATCCTCTGGGGTAGGCTTACCTGAGGGCACAGGTAATGCAGGGGCAGCAGAGGCAGTGCTGCTACATTGGCTCCCAGATGTGCTGGGCATCAGTGCTGGAGCTGGTGGAGCAGGGGCAGACTAATCCACTGGGGATGGCCTACCTTGCTGAGCTGTGGAGCACTTAGTGATGTAGTACACATGAATGACATGGACACATTTTGATGATCTATAATAAAAATTAAAAAGAAAACAATAAAAAGTACAATAAAATAAAAATATAATAAAAAAAATTCTAAAAATAAAATAAAAATAAAGAAAATAAAAAAGAGAGATAAGAGTTGGGGTGAGAGAAAAAAAGAGATACAAATAGTACCATCATATGTGACATACAATGCATTAATACAGTTTGTAATTTAATATGAATATTATTGGGGAAATAACAGTATTGTATAGTAGTAAATTGTGGTATTTGAACCTACAGCCTCTGACTAAAGGCTAATATTGGATTCTTACAATTGGTTGTGCTACAGACTAATACATGCATGCTTGCATTTACAGTTGGGATATGCATGATCAATTTGATACAACTCTATAAAATACCAAAAAAGCTGTCTTTAACTTTTAATCCGGCAATAAAACTTCTCTTCTGCTGCATGCATACCACTTTCTTCCCTCGATCTCTCAAATTGAGCTTTGTGTGCCTGGACATTGAACTCATGATCCCTGGCAGCTGGGGAAAGAACAGAAGAGCAATATGCATACCAGTCTTGCCTATATTAAGCTTTCTAAGTCTTACAAAGTACTCTCTTTGGTTTATACTAACATAGCTGTGGGATGTCCTCAGTCCTAAATTCCTCCAACCAATGGTTGAGAGTATCCCTTTTTCTCCTTTGTAGGTCATGAAAATGGTGCCTACATTGGATTGCTTTCCAGTGCGATGGATACTAGTGGCACTGGATACAGCCTGAGTAAAACTATTTCATGCCTCAGACTTATACTGGGAGCCAGAATAGTCCCCCTACAGAAGCCTTTGGCTGTGGTGCTTTACCAGGAGTCCAATAAATATCCTGGAGTCCTGCACACCCCACCTCTGTGCCCTAAACCTGGCACCTTCCCCAGTAATGCCAGCCATGTCTACCAGCAGATCTAGACCAATGGAGAATGATGCTTTCCCACCAATTCCCGTTATCGTGTTTCCTGGGAGTGGGTACACCCAAGCAATGTATTTGCACGATGGTAAGTGGAGAGCAGCAGTGCCAAGCAGTGAGGAATTAAACAATTGCAATTGGAAGTCTAATCTGACACTTGGCCTTAGTATAAAGGGTGTCTACTGATGTAGCCTGAAAATATATGGAAATTGGATGTTAGCTGTTAGGTGAGTTAAGGCTGCAGACAATCACTAGAAGCATAAATGTAATGACCTGGCACATTTGTTTTTACCTTTCTACACTGAGAAAATTGGTTTTCACACTGTGGGAACCTACACACAAACCTAGGCATAAGGGAAAAAACATTTCCTTCCACAACATTGATGTTCCATCTTTGCCACAGACGAAATGCTGCTTAGCCATAGTCAGAAACCATACATAAATACAGGTAGCAGTATGAGCTGTTACACATGTATGTGTGTGACCTGACAAGGTTTTTGGATATAGATCCAGTTGTGTATGTGTTTTAGGCAAATGTGAAGTCCATGCATGTTCAGATAGCAGAATTATACTTACAGAACAATAGTTCACAGTATACCCTCAGTCATTCATCTGAAAACAAAATAATGGTGTCTCATCAATCATGCATATAATTCAAATCAGCTCCACTATCTGAAGTGTTACAAGTGAGATTTAATATAATGTGAATTGGAACAACAGTAAAAGTGTATGAATACCCTGTATTAAAACCCAGAACCATGTGTATGGTAGTACAAGAAAGTTGAAATGACATGTGTTTATGTTTCAGTTCATTGCTATAAACTCCAGTGTCACAACAGCAAAAAAAAAAAAAAAAAAAAGGTTGCACATCCTGTACTAGAACACATGACTATCTGTACTCCAGCCTTACACTTACACCTGCTGCCACAGGACAGTCTCTAATTTACTAATCATTCTTAAGGTCTTTGTGTTAACCACTGCACAACACCATTTAGCAGGTATGTTTGAATGTACCTGGTTTCTGTTTTGGCTGTCTGAGTTCTGTCTGTTTCCTGGGTGGTCTAGTTGTCTAGTTTGTGCACTGCTGCTCTTTGTGCAAGCGCAATAAGCACAGCCAAACCTGACATTCATTTCCTCTGTTCCTGTGATTGTGCTAAGTGCCACATCGTGCAAACACTGCCCCTCCAAAAATAAACAATTAATAAAAACAAGATAGAAAAGGAAAAAAAGAAAACAAAGGGACAAGTAGTTGAAATGAGGAAAACAATCTATGACATAAACACTAGAAAATATTGGTTCATATGAGATATATCTATGTAGATCTGGATTTGAATTCTCACTCCAGTGAACCTTCAGAACACAGGAAGGGCACCTTATCCCTCTTTGTCACACAAACAGTGCAGAAAGGAACTGTAATCATTCTGCATACAAACAACTGCAACATCATCTACAGTAATATGAAACCATACAACTGTTATTTATACATTTATTGCTTTGGCTGTAGTGCACTTCATGATCACACAACCAGTTATGAGTATTGTTTGCAAATATACAGCTCTGACTTACCTCTCTGTGTTTATCAGTCATTCTTCATTTATCTGATCCGTAATCTGAGAAAAGCAGTCTGTAAGCCATTTTATATCATTGGCCTTAAAATGTGTGAGGATATTAAATGGAAGTAATAGCATATGCAGTTGCCAAAAATGAAGGGAAGGCTGGATGTTAATGAACAAAACTGTGAATTAGTGCTGCTTACTAACATTTCCAACCTCACATCTAACACTTTGTAAGTCTAACTTGCCACACCCACTGGATGTAGGGCAGCCTGCACTGCTGTTGTGTTTTCCTTCTCCCAAACAATAATTATTCACAGTTGCAATCCATTAAAACAAACACTGAGAGACTGCCTGCACTATGTTTACATCCCATATATGGAGCCAAGTATGTGTGACTCGGCAATTCCATCAGTACACACCTCATTTGCATCTTCACCATGCTAAGAGTTCTGAATCTATACCATATAAAAAGGCAACCATGTAGCTAGGCAACCTGAAGGCAAGGAGACTTGTTTATGTGGAGAAAACTGAACAGAGGCTATTACTTTGGGATATATCTGCAGAGAGAATTAGTGAACTTGAGAATTTGTTTTTGGGGGGATTGAAGATTATTACAGTTAACAACACACTCTGATTTATTAGCTTAAGTTTTAGTTGTCATCCAAGTTCTTGTTGAAATTATAAGTAATAGATATAAAAAAGGGGTAAAAGTATTACCCCCTGTGCTACTGTTAATTGTGATGATGTTGCCCTTACCTTTTTCTTAACTGTTTCCAAGACCATCTGGCTTGCAGAGGATAACTGCATCTGCGGATGGTAAGTTAAACATTTTTATGTCAGTACTGATGAGCAATTTAAAGAAATATTTTAGTGTGTGATGTTGATGTTAGGATTGTTGTGTGTATTGCTGTACTGTCTAATAGTGGCAGCACTGTTGTTTTGTTAGTATATGTTGGAGCATAGTAGTTTAAGTAATAATTGTTCCCGTGTCTGTTGCTTTTTATCAAAGGTGATCTTGACACTGGAAGTGTGGGGTTTCTACCACCTGTCAGTGTATCAGCAGACTCTGATAATGATGGTGGTCAAACAAAAGCAGAGGCAGGGGGTGTGAAGGTTGAATCTGATACTGAGGTTGACATACATCCATCCCCTGCAGTTCCATAGGACACAGCCAGTAGGCCTACACCTACCTATTCTAGTGAGTCCTCAGATATTGAACAGGTGGAGGGTGAGGATATTGATCAGGGAAGGGTGGTTACTGTGGAGTCAGTGCCTGTTGACTTGGGCCATAGCCAAAGTGTGGGTGAGGTACCATGAAGGAGGATTGTTAGGGCTGCTCAGAAAAGCCCTGCGGTCCCTCCTCCACCTAATCCAAATGTCTCTTTTCCTGCCACTCAATGTATTTTTAGGCCATCATGGAGGTACAGGTGCATTCCTAGAGATGCTCCAGAGAAATGCTTAGGGTTGTAGATGTGGAACAGGCTGACATGCATGACTGCCTCTACGCCTCTACTGTTTTACTTATTCAATGGATTAGATGAATGACATGTTAGAATGAGGGGTGTCTGTGAATGCCTTCTTGAATGGGAAGGACATCCTTGTGGGTGTTGAAGAACCACATCATCTTCTGTTAGCCAACATGCCTTTGAACAATCAAACTGCCATAGTGATAGTAATTCCACTGCTCCATCAGTTGGTGAGCTGTCCACACCCAGAGGTGGTTGACCATGGGGTCATGGTCCTGTCCAACATACCAAGATGTAGAGCTAGAACAGAGCTTGGCTGTGTTCATGCAGACACTCCCACACCAGTTTCACCTTGAGGACCCCTAAAGGCATTCACGCAACAGGTACATGGTTCAGCCGTGCAGCATAAAACTCATTTTGTCTCACTGGCCATTTATTGGTTTATCCAGATGTCTGCCTGCTTCTCTTTTTTACTTGCACACACTCACCATTCTGTTTTGTCAGCCTAAGCCTCCTGCCCCCCTCCCCCAAACACACAACACACTGTGCAAGTGATGATAACTGTTCCAGATCCTTGTTGTCTGTCTGTTGGATTCAATGATAAATAAGCTTTGTTTCTGATGCTCAGAAATCTGCATTTGTGATGTTGAATTGGTAATTGTACCTTTGGCTTATATTGGACTTAGAACTTTAGGCAGTTGATAGCATCAACATTTCCCATCTTTATTGTGAATGATCTTGTCATTTTGTGATGTCTGAAACTGCAATGTGTATCATTACTTTCTAACTTCCCTCTTTAATGATTTACCAGTACAAATGTATGTTGCTAATCTAAGGGCATGCAGTGATCATCAGTACTTTTGAGAGGTATGACTGTGTGAATCTTTGATGCTTGAGGCCTACTACTTAATAATGGACACATATCAGTCAAATAAGTCTCTGCTGTCACATGTTAAAGTAATTTCTGTACAAATACCCCACCTTTTACTTGCTTACAGTACCTAGTAATGAAATACAAGGATATGCCACTCATTCATTTTATTACACAATGCACTCAGGTTCAATACTTATCTTGTGAATGCAGCAATTGCAACAGTTTCAGTTCAGGGTTGACTCTGTCTGATGCAAGCAGTACATAGCCAATACATGGGGAGGTAAAGGTTGTGATAGTTGCCTGGCCTCAATGTTAGTATATGTATGCACATCAAACCTCTCAACCTTTTAGAGCAAGTAATCTGTACAAAACTATAAATAAAAGTGGGACAAAGGCCCAAAATACAGACAATTTTTAAATATCGCTCTTACAAATTTAGAAAGTTGATAGAATAACAGGTTTTGCATTAGCATGAATTTTCTGAAGGGTATGAAATCTGAAATTCAAATGTCTCATTATTTTTTAACTTCAGTCTTTAATGATTTGCTACTAACTTGCCAGAAAACCACAATTTTATGAAAAGCAGAACAAAAATATGAGGCAAAAATCTGGACATTCTGCAAAAATCTGGACATTTGAGAGGAATGAGGTCTGTAGAAGGAAGGTTTTAGGCACTTAGGCAGTGAGTGATTGCGCTGTGCATTGTCTCTTAGCCAATGTTAGGGCACATTGAGCACCCTTACATCTGCCTACACCCACAGTAGGTTGTGGTTCCCTCTCTGACTCCTCATCTGTGTGTGACTGTGGTGACCTGGCATTGGTAATGGGATGTGTGCTCCTTCCCCTTGCTTATCCTGATGAAGCTGTTTTCTCAGGATGATGTTGGTAGCATGGCACATACTGTGAATATTTGAGTACATGCCCATGGATTGCACTGAAGGGCTCCCCCAAGTGTATCTAGGTACCGGAATCCAAACACATGCTCTATGATATTTCTGGTTTGAGCGTGTGACTTGTTATGTCATTCTTCAGCGGGTGTGTACGTGCATTTCTGATGGGGGTCATTAGCTACAGTTCCAGTGCATAACCTGCATGCCTACATCCCCAGTTGATCCCTGAAAGATGCCTGTAGCTAAGATTCTAAGTGCTACACATACCTTTGTCACCACTGGCATGGGTTCCTCAGTTTGTCCTGGGTCTGAGCTGAGGATGACAGAGGTTGCAGAGTTCCTGTAGTGTATCTCAATCTACCCTGTAGCACTCTACAATTTCCACACATGTAAGTAATGATAAGTTAAATGGGGCCTGAAAACTCTTCTCCTTCTTGGACTTGGTCTATTAGCAGCAGCAGCAGCATAGACTTCAGCCTGTTGCACATACAGGAATTAAAGCAACAGCAGCCCCTAACATTGTTTCTGTGTAGCCTAGCTTCCGTGGCTGTATTCCCGTAGGTTTTGGAATTAACAGAGAAAACCAGCACTGAGTCTACACGGTTGCTTTATAGCTTGTTGAATAGCTCCTCCATTTTGGATGGGTCGATTAACATACAATTCAGCTGCTTATGCTGTAATTAACATGCCACGGTGTTTACCTTATTTGTGTTGTGGTGTGTGACTCTTGCTGAATCCAAAACAGTGCGCTAGTATGATGCACATACAGCGTGAATAGACTGTGTAGGCTTTATTGAATCTGGTTGAGTGATTAATTTCTCTATACAGGACATTGTAGATTAACAATGTTTGTGTAATTTTGTTAATAACTGTGTGTAATTTCTAATAACCCTTTCTCATACTGCTGGTAAATCACTTAGTTAAAGAAACTGGACCCACAGAATGTCTGGACACTATAAGGACCTATAGATGTTACTTGGAAGTTTACAAAAAGGTGCTATAGGCTTGACTGAAATTGCCACAATTTTTAACTCTCTTTGACAAGAGTTAAATATGCAGTTATGTTTCATAAGAATATAGATTAAATGTTTGTACAAAATTTGCATTTTAAAACATTTCAATTATATGAGATTAATAACTGTGATTTCATAACTGATAAAAATATAGAGGAAGAAAGATGATCTCTTTAAATTAGACAATATAGATAAATTGGTTGGGTGGTTGCTGGTGTGAATAAAAATGCAAGTTATTCTGATGCATCTTATGGTGGGTTTTGTGAAAAGGATGGACATGGCTGTGGTGAATACGTATTTTAAGAAGAGGGAGGAGCATAGGGTGACATACAAGAGTGGTGGAAGATGCACACAGGTGGATTATATCCTATGTAGTAGACTGCGGTGATGGTGCTGCGGTAGCATTGTCGCCTCACTGCAAGACGCTGTCCGGTTTGATTCTAGGCTAGAGCGTCTTCTGAGTAGAGAGATGCGTGAATGGGCGTACCTTCGTTGAAGGTTGTGCATCAGGGCTGGCAACTCGGCATGTAAAAATCATCTGCCAATCATTAGTGGACTGGAGTTCCGCTGTGGCAATCCCTAACCGGGAAAAGCCAAAAAGACACAAACAAAGGAGGGCCAGTCTGAAGGAGATTGGAGACTGTAAAGTGGTGACAGGGGAAAGTGTAGTTAAGCAGCATAGAATGGTGGTCTGTAGGATGACGTTGGTGATCAAGAAGATGAGGAGGAGTGTGAAAGCAGTGCCAAGGATTAAATGGTGGAAGTTAAAAAAGGGTGATTGTGAGGTGGAGTTCAGGGAAGAGTTAAGACAGGCACTGGGAGGCAGTGAAAAGTTACTGAATAGCTGGGTAACTACAGCAGAGCTAGTAAGGGAGACTGCTAGAAAGGTGCTTGGTGTGACATCTGGAAAGAGGAAGGAGGACAAGGAGACCTGGTGGTGGAATGAGGAAGTACAGGAGAGTATACAGAGGAAGAGGCTGGCGAAAAAAAAGTGGGATTTTCAAAGAGATGAAGAAAGTAGACATGAGTAAAAGGAGATGAGCATGGCAAAGAGAGAGGTGGTGAAGGCTAAGGATAAGGCATATGGAGAATTGTATGAGAGATTGGACACTAAAGAGGGAGAAAAGGACCTTTACCAATTGGCTAGACAGAGGGACAGAGCTGAGAAAGATGTGCAGCAGGTAAGGGTGATAAAGGATAGTGAGAGGAAACGTACTCGCAAGCGAGGATTGTGTGTTGAGTAGATGGAAAGAGTACTTTGAGGGGCTTTTGAATGAAGAGAATGAGAGAGAGAGAAGATTGGATGATGTGGGGATAGTGAATCAGGAAGTGAAATAGATTAGCAAGGAGGAAATAAGGACAGCTATGAAGAGGATGAAAAATTGAAAGGCTGTTGGCCCAGATGACATACCAATAGAAGCATGTAGGTGCTTAGGAGAAATGGTAGTGCAGTTTTTAACCAGATTGTTTAATGAAATTTTGGAACGTCAGAGGATGCCTGAGGAGTGGAGAAAAAGTGTTTTGGTACCTATCTTTAAGAATAAGGGTGATATGCAGAGCTGCAGTAACTACAGAGGGATAAAACTGATCAGTCACAGCTTGAAGTTATGGGAAAGAGTAGTGGATGCTAGGTTAAGAAGGGAGGTGATGATTAGTGATCAGCAGTATGGTTTCATGCCAGGAAAGAGCACCACAGATGCAATGTTTGCTCTGAGAGTGTTGTTGGAGAAATACAGAGAAGGTCAGAAGAAGTTGCATTGTGTCTTTGTGGACCTAGAGAAAGCATATGACAGGGTGCCTAGACTGGAGTTGTGGTATTGCATGAGGAAGCTGGGAGAGGCAGAGAAGTATGTAAGAGTGGTATAGGATATGTATGAGGGTAGTGTGACAGTGGTGAGGACTGCGGTGGGAGTGAAAGATACATTTAAGGTTGAGGTGGGATTACATCAAGGATCAGCTCTGAGCCCTTTCTTATTTGCAGTGGTAATGGACAGGTTGACAGATGAGATCAGACAGAAGGCCCCGTGGACTATGATGTTTGCAGATGACATTGTGATCTGCAGTGAGAGTAGTGAACTGGTTGAGGAGACCCTGGAGAGGTGGAGATATGCTCTAGAGAGGAGAGGAATGAAGGTCAGCAGGCTAAGACAGAATATATGTGTGTAAATGAGAGGGAGGGTCGAGGAATAGTGAGGATGCAGGGAGTAGAGTTGGTAAAGGTGATAGAGTTTAAGTACTTGGGATCAACAGTTCAGAGTAATGGTGAATGTGGAAGAGAGGTGAAGAAGAGAGTACAGGCAGGGTGGAATGGGTGGAGAAGAGTGTCAGGAGTGATTTGTGACAGACGGGTACCAGTAAGAGTGAAAGGGAATGTCTACAAGAGGCTAGTGAGACCAGCTGTGTTGTATGGGTTGGAGACGGTGGCATTGACAAAAAGGCAGGAGTCAGAGCTGGATGTGACAGAGTTAAAGATGTTAAGATTTGCACTGGGTGTGACTAGGATGGACAGGATTAGGAATCAGTATATTAGAGGGTCAGCTCATGTTGAACAGTTTGGAGACAAAGCAAGAGAGGTGAGATTGCGTTGGTTTGGACATGTGCTGAAGAGGGATGCTGGGTATATTGGGTAAAGGATGCTAAGAATGGAGCTACCAGGTAAGAGGAAAAGAGGAAGGCCTAAGATAACGTTTTATGGATGTAGTGAGAGAGGACATGCAGGTGGTTGGTGTGACAGAGCAAGATGCTGAGGACAGAAAGAAATGGAAACAGATGATCCGCTGTGGCGACCCCTAATGGGAACAGCCAAAAGAAGATGATGATGATGATGATGATGATGATGATCTTATGGTTCTTCTGTCTTTTAACTTGACCTTACGAACATGCACTGCTCCTTTATTGGTTGCCTGTAAAACATATCAGAACATCTTTTTGTTCTCCTTACAAACACAGCCTTGCCATCTTTAGTCTACCTAAATATATTTTTATATGTATATGATGATTGAAGTGCTTATTCTTTTACCTTCATGGCAGGAGTCATGTGGAATTCTATACCTCATTTGCCACAGGACTTATAAACAATTAACATCTTTTAAAACAGATTTAAATTGTAACTGGATTATATGGTATTTCAAACCTGTTCTAAACTTTTGGTATGAGATTGTTGTTCTGTGTATCAGTCTAGTGTTTTGCATCTTGCTTTAGAATGTGTGGATGCCAAATTAATTTCCCAGGTACCCTTTCCTGAACATTAACCTACTGGAATGAAAAGAGTGTACAGTACCCATGTTTGCCAGTGATGATTTAGATATGGTAACTTTATATAAAACGTCATCTCTGAATTAGCCTACCAATAGTTATGTTTTGTTGCACAATATCATTGCAGCTAAGATGTGCGAAGAAATGTGTGACCCCAGGCGAGGAGATTATTTTGGAGGTACAGAGAACTTTCTGTTCAGATAACAGTGTGCATTTATGCATTGTCTCATTTTTGAATATTCATGAATATTCTATACTTTGCATGTTTGTTTTCTCTTTTATAATTTCTCCAAATCTTTTGGGTTTCTAATACCATGATGGGAATGGACCCCATTCCTAAGTCAAAGTACAATTACAGTTCATGAAATTAGTATTATTTCAGTCATATTAGTATTATTTCAGTCTTTGATGTCAGCCAGAAGTGCTCTTCGCAGCACTCACAATGTACCCAGTAATGACTCCTTCTGCAGTTTGTATGGAGTTACATGTATTGGTAACATATCTAAATATGATTGTGGATTCTTTTTTATAAGACCCGTTGCTCCTACTACTTTTGGAGCTATCCTGGTATCTTTCTTCCACATTGCTCTTGTTTCTGCCTGCAAATCCTGATATTTTATGACTTTCTGTCTCTCTGTATGCAAGACACTGTAGTCACTGAGTGTAGCGATTTGAATGATCAGTGCTACTTTTGTCTTCTTCTGTTGGACCAGTATATCTGGTTTTCTAGTATCTGTCTTTTGAACTGTTGGTAATGGATAATCCCTTGTGATGTAGACATCATCATTTTCTATGATCCTTTGTGGTTCATGTTTCCAGTGTTTTTCATCCACTTCAGTACCATAATGTTTGCACAATCTCCAGTGCATCAATCTTGCCACATTGTTATGCCTTTCAGTATAGTCTCTCCTACATGTTCAATGGACTTTGTAAACCAATGTGTACATAGCCCACTGTCTTGTGCCACCAATATTAACCTTTCAATTATTGGTTTGAATTTGCCTCTCCTTAACCATTCCTCTGTTCATTCCTGATCAACATGTGGTTCTTCCAGAAGTTTTCTATACTTGCAACTATATTTATGCATTTTCCACATTTCTTGCCTTCTCTCCTAGTCCTTCACCTTATATATTTTTGTTTTTTGGCACATTCAGTTGTTATCTGATTTTTATCTACATCTGGGTTGATTTCCATTCCTGCTTGATGATGATATGCTTCTGTTATCCTAAGCAGGGAAGTCACCTCAGATTTATTCTCCTCGTGTTTCAAAACTTTCACTACATTTAGGTCTTGTGAGGTCAGCAGATATGTGTGTAGTCCGATGATTGCAGACCTATACATGTAATCAATTTCAAGGAGCCCCATCCCTCCTTCAGAGCGGGGAATATATAATCTTGGTATGCACTGATTTTTATAAATAATTTGGTGAGCATGAAGCATCCTTCTTATTTTCCAGTCTAATCTATCCAACACCTTTTGGGGCCAGTCAGTCACTCCAAAACTGTAAGTTAGGACAGGAAAAGCAAATTGGTTTATAGCTTGAATTTTGTTCCTAGATGTCAGCGCTGTTTTCAGGATTAATTTAACTCTTCTAAAGTACCCCTTACTAAGTTTTATTTGCATTTGTTCATGTTTTATTGCTGATCCTTCATCAATTCCCATATGTTTACACACTCCCTCTTGCTCTGGTTCTTTTATATCACATTCGTGTCCCAAACTGATGTTTTCTTGCTGCTGCAGTTTTCCTGCTTTAAAGTTTGCTTTTTCACGTTTATCAAGACCAAATGACATTATTATATCATCCGAAAAGGTTTTGACAGCTTGCAGTTGTGTTTTCAGTTCCTCACCAGATGGGCGATGCAGTTTTAAATCATCGACAAAGAGAAGATGAGCAGTCATTACACTTTGTTGTTTTCTAGGAGACAAATTATAGCCAGGGCCTAAGCTATTAAGTAGGCAGCTTTATGGGTTAAAGGCAAGGCAGATTAGGAGCGGTGACAGAGACTCACCCTGGAATATCCTACTTTGAATTTTTATCCCTGGGATAGTAATTTTTCCTTTATCATGGTTTAATTGCAAAATGGCCTGCCATTGGTTCGTGGTCACTGTAATGTAGTTGATCAGTGTAGGGTGTATCTTATAAGTTTTTAAGAACTCTTTTATCCATGAATGTGGGATACTATCAAATGCTTTTTGTAGTCAAACCATGCCATACATAGATTCTTCCCCTTTTTACAGCTTTCCAATATAATTTTATTTAACAATAAATGATCCTTTGTTCTATATGACTTTCTTTTATTGCCCTTTTGTTCTACTGCCATAATTGTGTTTTCTTCTAAATGACTATAAACTCTGTCGCATCAATTCCTGTGTATAGTTTATACATCATCAGAAGGCAAGTTATTGGTCTATAATTTTTGGGATAGCTTGCAGGTTCACTCTTAAGTAGAAGCATTGTTTTACCTGTTGTTATTCAGGTTGGTGTCTGTTTGGGGTGAGCATATAAATAGTTCTTACTCATAACTAAATCTTCATGCAAAGATGTTAACACTTTTAACCAAAAGTTAGGTACTGCATCTGGGCCTGGGGTTTTCTAATTAGAGGCTTTTCTTAACTGTGTTTCAATTTCTCTGACTGTTACTTCATCCCATTTGATATCCCATACCTTAAAGCTTCTTATTCTTTCTTTTACTGCTTTTATCCATTTAATCACCACGGTGGTGCAGAGGTTAGCATTGTCACCACACAGCAAGAGGTTCTCCTGTTCGATTCTCAGCTGGGGCACCTCCTGTGTGGAGTCTGCATGTCCTCCCTGCAGTCGAGTGACATTAAAGACATGCAGGTAGGTGCATGTGTGAATGGGTGTGCCTTCTTTGAATGTTGGGTGTTGGGCTGGCAATTCGGCACCATAAAAATCCACTGCCAATCATTAGCTGTCCAGAGTTCCGCTGTGGCAACCCCTAACCGGGAAAAGCTGAAAGATATTACTTTACTGCTTTTATCCATTTAGCATCTTTGTTGTGTTCCACATGCTCTTCATAGATACTTCTCCAACATGCATCTATTTCTTCTTTTTTTGGTGGTCTTTCAATTCCTTTTATCTTGTTTCCCAATTCTATATACAACTTTTTTTGAGTCATCAGTAAATTGCTTATTTTGTACTTTTCCTTTATATTTATCTGTGTATCTTCTAAGTTTTTCTGCCTGTGCTAAAATTTTTAGTTTGTTATTTGTGATAGTGCATGATAGATTCTGGTTTGTTCCAATATTGTGCATTGCTTTTATCATATCTATCTTTCTTAGTATTTTTGTTGATCTATTCCCTCTTCTATAGTCTTCTAACAGTGACACTTCTTGTCTTGTGTTATATTTTTCTCTGTTCAATATTTCCATGATGGTATTTGATTTCTCCCCTTAATTTGCCTCAATACCATGCACTCTTGTGGTAAAACATTATCAGTTATTAGTTTAACTGCACAATAACATATCCTGTTTACTTCTGTTATATCGCATGGATCTCTATGGACAGTCCTAATTACTGTGTTCATTTGTTTTATCAGACTTCTGACTTTTAGGGTTTTATTGACCTTCTACGTTTTTTTCTTTCATTGATCTTAATATAACTATGTCCATTAAATCAAGCAACTCTTCCCTTAGTTCATTTTCTTCCACACTGAGGGCACATCCTTTGTTTTCCACTTCCTGCGGGCATTCTATAGAAAGTTCTATAATATCTTCCTGTGGCACCTTCGCTTCAATTTCATCCTGTGCCATCCATTGCTCTGTCATATGAGAACTCACTGGCCTTTCACTCCTGAACATTGACTGCATCAGAGTTTAAACAGTTTCCTGTTCCTTCCCTTGCTGTCTAACTTCAAGTGAACATTTAGACTGGTTTCCTCTGGAAGGCTCTAAAATATCTTCATATGGCACCTGACCAATTGCTTCCTGTTCCACTGGTTTCCCCTTAATTTGGAAACCTTTGCTCTATCCTGTTGTGGTACTTTCTGTATTAGATTTTCTACACTGAATCCTTAATTTTGCAGGTTCTCCATTACCTCAATTTCTATTTCTTTAACTTCTCCATTACTAACCTCCTTTTCTACTTTTCCTCTTAGTCTTATTTTCTGTATTGTAAAGTTTTCCATACCCGGATTCCTTTGCCTGTATTTCTTTTCAAATATCTTTGGTGCTACTCTTTTTGTACTGGTCTGTTTTGCTTTCTCCTTAGCATAAATATTACACTGTATTAAATCTCTTTTCCTTTCCCATGTCCATATGTCTTCTTCAGATGTCTCCTGATCTTCCTGTTTCTCCTTATTCTGGGGACTCACTCCATCATGCTGTGATGTAACCTGTATTAGACCTTCTACATTAAATCCTTCACTTCACAGGCACTCCATAACTTCAACTTCCATTTCTTTAACGTCCGCTTTACTAATCTTCTCTTCTACCTTCCATCTTTGTGATATTAATTTTTTTATTGTGAAATACTCCATACCTGAATGTCTTTGCCTGTATTTCTCTTTGAATATCTTTGTGGCTGACTTCTCTATATTAATTAACTTGGCTTTCTCCTTTGCATAAATATTGCACCATGTCAAATCTCTCTTTCATTCCCATGTCCATATTTCTTTTTTATACTTTTCAAAAATATCTAGGTTTTATTGTTTCCATTTTTGTACTCCCTCATATGCTTCTTTTTCCAAGCATTTCAAAGTTTCTTGATTTATATACTGTTTTTCAAAAATCTGTTGGATTGATGAAAGCAAATTTTCATTTGAAGCTTCTGACAGTTTTTCCATTTCTCTCTTAATCTTTTTGTATATCCTGTCTGGAAATTCTGGGCTTTTTGCATAATAGTAACAATACATAGTTTCTTTCTTATCCTCAATAGTCCACTCTATCATCTTTATAGCTTTTCTTTGGCCTACTGGTTTTTCAGATTTTTGTAGACTGCTACTTCCTTCTACAAGAGGAGGGCTATCCTCCCCCTGAGCATGGCCTGGCCCCATTGTAGGAATGTTTCCTTATTTTGAGGATTCTACATTGTCATTTTTTCCAGTCCTGGGACCAGTGTGCTAACCAGGATTGGGCACTTTTTTATCCTATGTCTTGTGCACCCAGCTATCTTTTTTTTAACTTACTTCTGTCCATGATATATGCTATGTAAATGCAGTCTATATATCAGTGTCACGTTGGTGAGATTTTGTGAGAAAAAGGGTCCACCTCGTGAAGTTACTCACCAAGACTTGAGGATGAATTCAGTTTCAGCACTACTATTCTCCTTTGCTTGCTGACTTTTCATCTCTCTATTTGGACCCCATTGTTTTCCAGTGTGGATGCGTAACTGTTCTGGAATTTAGCTGGGAAGGTCTGACTGACTGAACTAAAACCATTTTAATTTTCAGGCGTGTCCTAACTTCATACATACTTGCCGTACATTTATTTATTTATTTATTCTTATTGTGGAAAATGTTAAACTCACACATATATACTTGAATGAAGCTAAATTTAGGGGCAGACATTTCATGGAGATGTGTAGATATTATTATTATTATTATTATTATTATTATTCAAGATTTCTTTCTGCCTTACCTTGAGTGGGCCCAGCTCAGTAAGTAAGCTAAAATGCCAGCTCCTCAGGAAAATGCTGTACAATAATTAAAATCAATATCACTGTCATTTTTCTTGCATAATATATTTGTATTGTATTCATTAAGTGGGTTGGTCTTCTACATAGGGAATACATAATGGAAATGTTTCACAGCTCACAACCTTACCCCTCGTAGCTGAGCTGACAGACTGTGGTAGAGTGTACTAAAGTGTAACTGAACCCATAATCAAGCTTTTGTATTCATACACATGGACCGATACAGAGACTGCTATGGAGCACCTGCTAAACATTCAATAATCTGACATGCTAAACAGAGGGGATCTGTGAATCACCACATTTAGATAATATTTAAGTGACAAGGTCTACATGATGGATGTCATGAACATTCACTTGTTAGTTCTGTAATATAAAGACATAAATGAGTACATTATAGAATGTGGGAAAGTATTTTAAGTAACAACTGCAGAACACAAACTCAGAAACCAGGGGTAATGGAGCAAACCTAGAAAATTTCAAGTAGTTTAATAAATGTCCAGACACAACTTTTTCTGCATTTTTATCACCTAGTATGAAGGAATATAAAATAGCAAAGTATCAGTACAGTTAGCTTCAATGAGCCAATTAAAATATAGGAAAAAAGTATTTTTAAAGTTAAAATAAACAGTAGATACTGGTTATAGTCCACAACTAGTCTAGAAGGGACATATAACAGTTATGAAGCTAGTCTAGAGCAGCAATTCACCATTGTGCAACAAAAACAAGTTAGATATTTGTACGCGGAAGTGTAGAACAATGTAAAGAAATTACACTAAGATCACTGTAAAGAACAAGCAGCAGTTATTGTTATTTTGATCCACTGCCACGGATTTCCTGTTCATACCCCTATCTTGATCAAAAAATTATTAAATACAGAAGTAAATAAATTCGAATTTCCGTGCAATAACTAAGTTTAGAACTCTGTAGTCAATGGATCGCCTTAACAGTATTTTAGTCAACTTAACATGGCAAAATGCTATACTCACTTCTGTTATGTATATTCATAATAATGCAGTTTGTAAAGTTTATTTTAAAATCTAGCTGACAAATGACAGAGTGTGTAAAAGCAAGGTAGAAGCCATACTTCAGAAACCATAATTTCTAGCTTTCACACCCATTCCTTATCTGAGGCATACTTATTTTCCATATGCAAAGCAAGCATGGAGAAGGTGTGTGGGTGTCTCTACATATTCTATTAGCATATCATTTGCTTCTTGGATGTTTGCCACAAAGTAGAGGGGTTTAGTGCATTCTTTGCATAGCAGTTTCATATTCAGACAGTATGTAACTATACATACAGAGTACAAGAAGGGCAAAACTGTAGACTGCTACAATATCCGGAAACCTGCTGGGCTTCAAGTAAACCCTGCTATCTGAAATTCTCATTGACTTATAATGGGAAATGTGTGTGTGTACATGTGTATGTGTGTGTGTGTGTGTGGGGGGCAGTTCAAAGTGGAGTACTGAGATTTTTTGCTGTATTTTTTCCACTGTAACTATGGCTCTGAAACAAGAAATGAAAATGTTTTATTTTATAGAAAAGAAACTCCCTCACATTCCCTGATGATTATATATACTAACTGTGAGACTGCACAGTCCTCAAGGAAAGGGAATATTCCCCTACCCAACGATTTTCAATCTTGTACATTTAGACCAAACCAACAGAACACATACTATTACCTAACAAAACAGTGAACACTCAAATGAACAAACAAACAAAAAAGATATCTCTGAAAAGATTTTATCACAAAACAATGAAGACAAATACTATTTCTTTGCAGGGGGGCAAACCCCATAGCACCCTCATACCCTCAAATTATATATATGAAGTCAGAGATCACATAACTGAGGGGAAAAAGCAAATCCACAGTGCCTGCTATGTCAAGATCAGCTGGTATTAAGAGAATGCAGTTTCTTATACTGGAAAATGAGCTAAAAAGGAATGTTTGATATTCCTAAAGTTTGCTCATATACTTAGCAACTATATATATATATATATATATATATATATATATATATATGTGTGTGTGTGTGTGTGTGTGTATAACATTTCAAAGTGTTGGAGGAGGAGCAATTGCTCAATCCTGATCATTCTTTAATGCATACTAGTTTTTAAAATCTGGTATTGCATTTGTGGTCAAAGCTGGTCTCATTTGAAGCAACTGCTTGCTGCATTGTAGCAAACAGTTTGCTACAGTTTAAAATCTTTACTTTTTTAAGTAAAGTGAGAGAAAGGAGGGTTGGTTGCAGGGCAGATAGATGTGACTTGATTTGTTCTTGCATTTCAGTAGCCCAGGCACCTGATTGTGGACTTTTTTCATTTCCATGGAATAGCTGGCAGTTGGGAGGGGGGCATGTACTTGGCCACTTGGTGTGTGTATTTATGTATGTGTATATATATATATATATATATATATATATATATATATATATATATATATATATATATATGTGTGTGTGTGTGTGTATGTATATATATATATATATATATATATATATATATATATATATATATATATACACACACACACACACACACACACACACACACACACACACACACACACACACAAAAACCTACCACCAACAGACACACTCGCTGTAAAGTGGTACTGTTAGGGAAAATGTGTAGGGTTTGAGTTAGGGGTGGGAGTAGGGGTTAGGTTCATGGTTAGCACACATTAGCAAAGTTGGGCAGGGGGACCATAAAGTTATAACTGTATAGTGTATTTTCATCTTCCAGTCTTATTTTCTATATATTTAAGTTCCCTTTCATCATTCCTTTCTTTTCTTTTATTAAACAGTATAAACATGTTTTATTTTTTCGCTTTTCCTACTTGTCCAGTTTTCACCATATATAACCTCATTCCTTTATAGTCTATAGTTTTTTTTTTTTTTTGGGGGGGCGATTAAATATGGCTTAAAATGATACACTGCAGTAAATCTGTGGAGTAGAGGATTCTTCTTACTAACGCTGCTAGCACTGACTGATGTTCACTGCACATCTTTGCACTAAGAGTAAGGACTGTAGGCTGGTCTAAAATATATCTGCAAGGTCCAGGACTTGGCTGTAATCATTCCTTGGATAAAAGTGTGATTATCCAAACAGAACTTTTAATGACCTTACTGAGAGAAACATGCATGAGCATTCCAGGCCATATGTTGTTTATAATTTATAATGTGATATCATGTAAGCAAAGATAGTGGGTTTGGCAGTTGCAAAATTTAACAGTATTCTTTTTCTGTTTTAGAACATTGAAAGAAAACGTACAATTAGCATTCATATGAGTTAAAGTCAATGTCAAAAGTCAAAGTAAACTTTATTGTCATTCAGAAATCACAAAGTGCAAAAACTGAATGAAATTCCGTGTCTCCGGACTCAATGTGCAGACAACATATAGACTGTTTTCTCAGACATTTAAACATATAACACCTAGCTATTAGATCACGGACATGCAGACATGCAGACTAATATTGCACATAATTAGAAACAGATTTTAACACTTTTGAATGGAACACTTACTTGCATGAGACTTTAGTATTGAATAGGAACTTGGTTAAGACATTGTATTGATCCTTGCACAGAAAGAGACATTTGAGTATTTCACTGTGAACATTAGAGTACTGCAGTATTAGAACTAGCAGTAGTAGCATGCAATGTTGTGTCACAACATTACACCATAATATATATATATATATATATATATGGTTCTACCTGACATAATCGAAACCACACAACACCGACAACCACATCACCGACACCACATATTCGACAGTCCATAAACACGAAACCACACATAACCGACAACGGAATAACCGACGGTACACAAACACGAAACCCCATACAAAACAAAACACATCCCCATTCCACAAACCACACACACAACACAAGCACACCAAAATCCTTACAAGCCCACACCAAAGCTTACCTAACCCTCCTAACCCTAACCTAACCCTAACCTCCCTAACCCTAACTTAACCCTAACTCACTTAACCCACCCCCTCCCTAACCCCTAACTTAACTCCACCCCTATCCCCACAGACCGTCAATCTCCACACTTACGCACCCTAACGTCCGTCACTACCGCATACTCACACAGCCTTCCCCTTGTCGGCATCCTCGGCGTTGGTGTTGTCATCCGTCGTGTCGGTCTTCTGCATTGTCGATGTTCTGCAACCCGCGATTCGCGTCGGTCTTCTTCGCTTTCGATCTTCTGGAGCTCCGGATTCCGATGTCGGTCTTCTCAGCTGTCGACGAAGTCAGGTAGAACCATATATATATATATATATACATACATACATACACACACACACGCACACACAATCAAAGCATGGTGCTGCCTGACTGAAACTATGAAATTTTGCACTGTACTTCATAGTGATAGAGAAGTAGCATGCACTGTTTAAAAAAATGTGACATATTGATAACAACATACTGTAGCACTATTTGGGCTAGAGTTGTAACATAAAGGATGACACAGGTTTTTAAATTCTTGTTGTTACCATCATTTAACACTATAGAACTGATGTGCACTGACAATACTGATGTTGAGATTTATTTATTTATTATTTATTTTATTTATTTTACATTTGTTAACCGGGGGTGTCTGACTGAGCCGTAAAGGCCCTTTTTAGCAGAGGCCCGGAGAGAAAAGCTCCACAAAGAAAAATTACAGACGCATTCAGTTATTTAGACATGATCAGTATACACACAAATTAGAAGAGACATGTTTTTACAGTGGTATGTGGCACATAAACAGTTACAGTGGAGAGAACAAACAAAAAACATTAATTTTAAAAATAAAGGTAATTAATAGATTTGTGGTGTACAGCTGAAATTTGGAACATAGGTAGAATACATGCATAGTACACAGGTACAGTACATACATTGTAGATTAGCCAGTGTTTGTGAGTAAGGTTGAAAACTATTATCAAGTACTCAAGATGGTAGCGTTGTCACCTCACAGTTAGACGTTGCCCGTTTGATTCTCAGATAGAGCGTCTTCTGTGTAGCGACATGAGTGAATGGGCGTTCCTTCATTGAAGGTTGTGCGTTAGGCCCGGCAAGCCAGTACGTAAAAATCTACTGCCAATCATTAGCAGACCGGAGTTCCGCTGTGGCGACCCCTAACCGGGAAAAGCAGAAAGACACAAACAAACCTTATCTGCTTTCACTAGCCTGGGGAACAATCATGGCACTGCCAACTTTGCTTGAGATGTTGCCTGATGAGGTCTTTAAAGGAGGCTTTGGATGATGTGTTTTGAATGCTAGTAGGGGCAGAGTTCCATTTTTTAGCCACTGAACTACTATATAGTGCATCTCCAAAGCTATTGTAGCTGTTGGTGACTTCTAGTAGTAGTTTGCTTGATGATCTAAGATGTCTTTTGGCTGAGTGATATTGTACTAGGTTTTTGAGGGCAGGACACTTATTGGGGAGGTAATAGATAGAATGACAGAGGCAGGGCTGATTGTAGGTTAGGAGGTAGGGCAGTTCAAGCCAGTGGAGCTGTTCTATATGAGCAATTTGCAGCAAAGCGGGCAGTTCTGTTATAGCAGGCTTCCATTTTGCTTAGTTCAGTTTTGTTGAGATTAGTCAAAATGGGAGATGCATAGAGTAGGGTGGATAGAAGTTGGGAGTGAGCAATGGCTGATCTTGTGTTGTTGGTAAGAAATGGTTTGATACGGTAGAGTGACCTGAGTTTGGCATGTACTTTTTTTAATAGTTAAGTTGAGATGACTATCAAATTTTAGGTGGGAGTCTATGGTTATTCCCAATAGCTTAGCCTGTGCCACTGGAGCAATTGGAGTAGCATTTGTGGAGTAGATAGTGAATTGACTGTTAGTGTTTTTGTTAGAACTGGTTATGATCATAAGCTGAGTTTTCTTTGGATTGAGGATAAGTTGGGCTTTGGTAAGGTAGTTTTCAACATCAGACAATGCCAGTTGAGTTGTTTGCAGGAGGGTGGGAATGTGTTGTGCAGCACAGATTAAGGTAGTGTCATCTGCATACTGAATTATAGATGCATGCTGTGTGGAGGTATGGAGGTCATTTGTGAAAACTATGAATAGTAGTGGTCCTACAATAGAACCCTGTGGGACTCCTATAGTTATGGGCAGCTGAGGAGAGAGAGAATTTTCCCATTTCACAGCTTGGTACCTGTCAGTTAAGTAGCTTTGGACCCAGGTAAGAGTGGGATTTGATAGATGATATTGATTTAGTTTGTTTAGCAGGATTTGGTGTGAGACTGTGTCAAATGCTTTGGGCATATCCAAAAAAAGAGTTGACACTTGTAGGCCTTCATTTTTGAGACAGTTTACTGTGTCTGTGAAGCAGAGGAGGGCTGTAGTGGTACTATGGGCAGGTCTGAAACCATGCTGAGTAGGTGACAGGATGTTGCTGTCTAGGAGATAGTTTAGCATCTGGGTATGGATGCATTTTTCTAGGATTTTGGCCAGGGGGGAGAGTAAAGCAATGGGTCTGTAGTTATTAAGTTCAGTGGAGGTCCCGCTTTTATGTATGGGTGTAACATAGGATATTTTCCAGAGTTTGGGCACATAGTTTTCAGCAATTGATCTGTTTATGAGAGTGGAGACTGGGATAGCAATAGCATCTGCTGTGAGTTTCAAGAAATAGCTGGGGAGTAGGTCGGCTGCTGTTGATGAGGTTTTTAGTTTGGAGAGCATGCTTTTGATTGAAGTGGTGGAAACTGTTTTGAGGGTAAAGCTTGTAATAGTGTTATTTGTGTTTGGGGGGATAGTGAGGAAGGAACTGTCCTGTGATACTAAGGATAGAATTGAGTTCACAAAGTGGGAGTTAAATTGTGTTTCAATGGGAACTTTGCTGTCGGGGGTGGTTGGTTTGGGGGTAGCCTTTTGGGTGGATTTTAGTAGCTGGTTTACATTTTTCCAAAATTTTTGTGGGTTGTGTTGGTATTTTGTTTGTAATGTTGTGTAGTAGTATTTTTTGTCCAGCCTAATGCATTTTTTTGCACGGTTGCGCAGTTCTTGGTACTTAGTTAGGCTTTGTGTTTCTTTGTTTTTTTGAGAGTAAAGCCAGGCAGTGTCTCTGGACTTGAGGATTTGTTTGGTTTCTTTACTGAGCCAGGGGTTTGTAGAGGTTCTAACCTTGATTTTGCACAATGGAGCGACAGTGCCTAGGTGTTGTAGAAATGTTTTATTGAAATATGCCTGGTCAAGTGGGAGGGTTTTTAGGGGGGGGGTCCAGTCACAGTTACAGAGTAAAGTGCTGAGGACCTCAGGAGAGAATTATTTTGTGTTTTTAGTGGATATATAATTAGTGGTTTTGCATATGCTTGTTCTACTACATATAAAGTATATTATGTTGTGGTCACTTAAGGTGTCTGGAAGACTGCCTGTGTGAGGGTACAATGTGGGGTTATTAGTTAGGACCCAGTCAAGGATGGATTCCTTTTTAGATTTTTTATCACATCTAGTTGGAATTTGGACTAGCTGCTGGTAGCCATGGAGATTTATTAGATTACTTGGTGGTTCTGATATACAGGTGAACCAATCTAGGTTGAAGTCCCCCTGAATAAGGGTTTCTTGTGAGTATGTGGAAGAACACCAGGATAAGACGTCTTCAAGGCTAGCAGGTGTATTACCAGGTGGAATATAGATCACAATTGTGGTGATGACCTTTTTAGGGTGAAGTTGAAGTTGTGAGATAAGTATGTCCCAATTATTGGGGGAGGGATAGGAGTTTGGTAATTGACAGACAGTTAAGTTGGACTTGTACAATAAGGCAGTTCCACCCCCTTTACAAAGTGGTCTGTCTTGTCTAATGATATTGTAGCAGGTAGGGAGAACTTCTGAGTTAACTTTGTTTTTATTTAGCCAGGTTTCTGTTAAAGCAACTATGTCTGGGATGTCTGAGATGCCTGTTGTGGATGGGGGGATCCCAACTGGAGCTGTGATGTATTGTATTTCACTATACAATAATGGAGAAATAATGTAAAATATTTAGCAAGAGGTTCTCCGGTTCGATCCTTGGCTGGGGTGCCTTCTGTGCGGAGTGTGCATGTCCTCCTTGTGGTCGCGATGGTTTCCTCTGAGTGCTCCGGTTTCCTCCCACATCGTAAAGACATGTTGTAGGTGGATTGGACACTCTAAATTGGCCCTAGCTGTGAGTGCGTGTGTGTGTGTGTGTGTGTGTGTGTGTGCCTTCTGTGGATTGGGCACTGGGCTGGCAACTCGACACCATAAAACTCCACTGCCAATCATGAGCAGACAGGTGATCCTCTGTGGCGACCCCCTAACTTGGAAAAGCTGAAAGAAGAAGAAGACTGTAAAGCAACATTTAACATTTTAACACTTTTCCAACTTTCAGCAGAAGCTGTTCATAGCCATACCACCTGCTAGTGGTCACAAACAAGTGCATGGAGGCTCAAGCACACAGTATAAGCAACAGATTATATATATGCGCAAGCCAAGTAAGCAAGCATGTACGAACAGCAAAATCCAAGGCTAGGGCAACTTGACATAAATAAGAGGCAAGGGAAGTTTAATGTGAAAAGCGTAGCTAGATATAAGTTGCTTAGTGTACAACCAATAGTATTTAAATTTATTTTTAACTGTACAACTAATCCTGCCCACTTAGAGAAACATGTACATAATAAAAAGAAAATGCTGACAAAGGATGTGAGAGGAACACAACTACAGTATAACAACAGGGAGTTAGTGTGATACATGCAAAGTTTATTTCAAGTGCAGAGTTCAGATAGACAATTAACAAGGAAAGTAGATACATTAGTGGATATTATATACAGTGCAGGTATTGCACATCAGTTGTGTATCCAGAAAGTTCTATGTTGTATTCAATATTATGCTTTGATCCCCACCTATCATGTAAAACAGTTTAAATGAACTACAAAGCTAATGTGCTATTCACTTCAGAAAGAGACTTGTTATTGTCAATTGTTGTTGCTTGTAACCATTGAAAGGCTATTGTAAAGTTACAAATGTGCTAGTAAAGCTTGCGTTGTATGGTAATATAAATGATAACATAGTTTATGCAGTTATAAAATCTCAGTATGCATTTTCTACAGTTTAGACCACACACAGAGTGCTCAAGCTCTTGGGGTTATCTGCAAGAGTGGTTGGGATGATGGATGGCTGATATTGTACCACCTAAAACTTTGCTTCTGGGACAGCTGTCCCTCTCAGCCTGCCCGAGTTATGCTAATGGGTTAAACAGTCATACGCCTTTAGTGCCTTATGTGTTTGAAGGAAACAATACTGATATTGTTATGGCAATGTACATACCTGTGACAATGTGGAAATATGAGAAGAATCATGGACTCAACCTGTGCAATCATTCCAGTAGTTGTATTAATTGATGAAAAAAAGCCTTTGTGGCAGCAACCTGCATGTTGTGAATGGTAGAAAGTTTATGACTGTTCATGCATGTCATGTATGTGTGTAATGACATCCAGAAGGACATGACACGTGCACAGCTGTATCACTTTGACCAGGATATCAACAGAATAAAGATCTGATATACATACATATGGTGTTTAAATATAGCAGATGTGAGATACTTATATGCAAAATGAGGCCTATGGTCATGTGACACATGTGAACATGCACATAAATTATGGTGCAACTCATGTGTAGTCAGTCCCTTGAAGGATAGGTTGTGTGTGTAGGAATGTCATTATGTATATTACTGTACATAGGATGTACATACGGGTATAACGCTAATGGATAGGTAGTCTGGACAAGACTTTGGTAAAACAAAATTGTATACCAGCATCATGGTCTTATTACATGAGCTACTGAGGAAACGTATGAAATGTCATACTCTAATTATATGAGTATGATGCATTTATGGCACTCTAATCAATGGTATGATGTGTGTGCTTCCTGCTGCAAGTGCCATACCATACATGTTGGAATAAAAAAGTGAATCAAAGTACATGTGAATGCAATATATCATAATATTTTTATCTGGTGTGTAGCCTGGAAGTGAACCTTGTTAAACACATTTGTAATACCTGTATGACACTACAGTAATATAAATCACACCCAGGTCAAAAATTAACATATATTAGTAGGTTACATGGTGACAATTTGTATTTCACGTATACCAGCTGTACACTAGTCTGTGATAAATGTTGTCATCCTCTGTGCATAGGTCAATAAGTCCATTGTGCAGACACAGGCAAAGCAAAGCTTTAAGAGGCTAATTTTATTTCTTTTTGATAAAGAAGAGCAAATGACAAGGATTATCTCAGGACACTGATTACTTAATGTGCTTTGTGCTAAACGGCATGCATCTAATGCATCATGATACTGGGCATGCTCATAAAGAACCACAACAAAGACGACAATAACATCCACTACCCAACACAAAATTAGACGAAAGTATAATAACGCAGGTCCAATCACACTTTGTGATGATTTTGCAGTACAGCGCATGTTAAAAATGATGAATAAAGCCTCGTTTATTTTAAAGTACTATACTGTGAACAAAATAATAAAATGGATGCATAAATGTATGCATGAAGTCATGGAATACAGAGCATTAGTTCTGGGAGGCTAAATAATGCCACTGACATACTCAGCAGTGCATCTTGCCAGACTTGAACACTTGCTGAGGTCAGATCTCAGAGAAGTGTATCAAACATTAATGTCACAGAAAGAAGCATTCTATTGTAAAGGTTATGGCTCCTCTAACATTGAGTGTGAGACCTAAAAAGTGACCCTCTTACTGTGCTGTATCTCCAGTCTTTGCCTAAGCCACTACTGTCTGTCACAATTGTCTGGCAGCCAGACCTTGCCACATTCAAACCCCTGCCAATTGCTCTCTATACTCTACAGAGCTGTGTATTACACTACAGTTATGGTTTCATTTCTTTTTTAAGGACTTACAGCTTTTCTTACCTTGTATACTTCCCTTTCCGCATTGTGATACTACACCTACTTGCCTTACTATTTTATCATAACACACCAAATCCTTGTTATTAACATTACTGATAACCAAAACATCATTCCCCTCATTCCTAAATACAAGCCCCTAAGACATAACAATGATCCTTGTCTAACTTTTTCAAATCATATAAACAAAATAACTAACACAGTACTATTTCAACTTAAACTCTGCTGTAGAGTCTCTCGTTTGCACTCCCCTTCAGTCTACTTTTCCCCAAGACAAAATGTTCTTCTCCCTAAATTGGAATATGGTCTTTCTCTGATTGCCTTTGTACTTCTGAAATGGCTTAAGAAACATGGCCATGCCATCAGCATATTTCTAACTAATGCATACAGATAACAGTGGAAAAGGCTTTGCTTCACATTATTCATTAATATATTCCAGCATATGCATTATGTAGGTAAAAAAAATGGCAACATACCTGCTGGAGTTCAATACTCCTTTGTAAAGATAGCTTGGGAAATATTTTGCTTTGCTGAACATGTAGCAAGTATCCTTGCCATCAGTTTCGCTAACTACACATTTGCATTTTTATAATGGAGTAGATTATTAATAGATTACGTCTGTCTAGGCTGTTTTCAAAGATGCTAATTATTGCATAAGCAGCTGAACTGCATGCTATTCAACCAACCTGGTGGAGCTATTCAAGAAGTTAAAAAGCAACCATGCTGGATTTTCCCTGTGGAATTCAAAAGTAGTGGAGTACAGAAACAGAAAGTCTACATAGACAGAATGCTAGGAGCTGCTGCTGCCGCTTAACTCCATTTGTATGTGCTACAGGCTGCAGGCAATGTTTTGCTTCTACCAATAGGTCTAGGCCAAGACAGAGAAGAGTTTTTAGGCCACATTTAACTTATCACAACATACATTATATGGGCATTATATAGTGCTACAGGTTAGACAAGGACACAATACAGGAACTCTGTGACCTCTGCTGACCTCATCTCAGAGACACAGTCTTTACCTCCCCATATATTGGCTGTGTAATGCTTGCATCACAGTCAGCCCTGAACTAATACTGTGTCAACTGCTGCATTTACACAGGTTAGTTCTGAGCATGCACTGTATTGTATAATAATATTATGACATGTCCTTGTATTTAATCACTTGGTACAGTAAGCAACTACAAGGTGGCAGATTTGTACAGAAAATAATGTCACATGTGACAGCAGAGATTTATTTGACATATGTCTCCATTAGCAAGTAGTAGGCCTCATGCCTCAAAGATTTACACCTTGATACTTCCCCAAAGTAATGATGATCACTGCATGCCCTCAGTTTAGCACCATACATTTGAAATGGGAAATCATAACAGAAATTCAAAAGTAATGAGACACATAGCAATTTCCAGCTTTACCGCCATCTGAAGATAAAACCATCAGGATGAAAAACAAGGAGAGTAACAAGAGCAACATAACCTTGTTTGTGTCATAACAGTAGCTCTCAGCCTGGTTCCATCTCCTTGAAAGAACATTATACGCTTGCATGTTCCATGACAGGAACCTTTGCACACCACCCCCAAAACAGCAGCCTGTGCTTGTTTGTGGCATACAACTTTCCATAATTTGATGGCAACTGCATATCATATTGTCCTTAGTGAAAATCTTCACAGATTTTAAGGTAAATTATATAGACTGACTTACACACTGCATGTCTCTGAGTACTGGTCAGATCATTTATGAATGACCAAGAAACATAGAAAGGTAAGACACAACTGTATATTTTCAAAGAATAATCATAGCAGGTTGTGAGTTCAGTAACGCACTACATCCAAATATATTACATAGAATACATTTACAAATAACAAGTCATGCCTTGATATCAGTGTACATTCAGTTGCACTTGGTTGTGTGAAGAATTATGTCATGTATTTGCTGCAAAGCTGTTTGTGAGGCAAAGATGGATAAGTTCCTCATCCTGTTTTGAGACAGTGCATTGCAGTGAGAGTTGGGATCCAGACCAATGAAGTCATATTTCATGTGTACTAACAGGTTCTACTCTGAATGTCATAGATTGATTTTCTGCATTTTAACTAATTCGCCACATTTTATATTTTTTCCTTTTGTTTTTTTGGGAGGGCACTGTTTGCGTGATTCCCTACTTAGCTCGAATGGCTTTGACTATACACACTTTGTTTGCATGTATAGTGGCATGGCACAAACCATACGAATGGGTCACCCAGGTAGCAGACAGGACCCAGACAGCCAGAAACATACACCGGATACATTAAATTAATACCATTGGCCATTACACAAACATATTTCCCGGCAGTGCCCAGTCTTGCACAATGTGTTTGTGTGATGGTAAGCGATGAGAAACATTTTCAAATGTTGCGAATCCAGAAAATGTGCACTCACAGTAAAGGCTATACCTGCAATTGGTGGGAAAACATCATTCTACATTGGTCTTGATCTGTGATATGCATGGCAGGCATTCCTGGAGAGTTTTTGAGAGCCTGTGCAAAAAGTTGGGGTGTCCAGGAGTCCAAGATATTTATTGGACACCTAGTGAATAAATATGGGCCCAGGCTGTTGCAGACAGACTATTGTGGCTTGGATTAAAAGGCAGAGGCATAGAATAGTGTGGCCCAGGCTCTGACCAATGCTACTGGTATGCCCCACATTGGTGAACAATGTAGAAACCACTACAGAGACCTCATGATGAGGAAGAGAGATACCCTCTACCATTGGCTCAATGAATGTAGGACTGGGGGCACCCCACAGATGTGTAAGTATCACTTACAGAGATTACTTCTCAGAGTTAAATGCTGGATATAGTCAGGATTGGCATACTTCATGGTATTTTGTTTTTTTCTACAGCTATCACAGACCAGGAACTGAATTTGAGAACCCATCCCACTAGACTGGCATGGATGCAAGATGCATGTGGTATGTATACATCCCAGCAGTAGGGTTATTTTAGTATTAAAAGTTATGACATATTTATTTGTTACTTGCATGCATACAATACATGCATATTTGAACTGTTTCTTACTGAAATTGGTACACCTTCTTTGCTGTAGCATAGACTATATCCAGGCCTGCTGAATCTAGCTTTGTTTGTATGCTCGTTTGTTTGCTTGTTATTTCCCTGAAATGCTAATTCCACCTAAAACGTGGCTTTTCAGTGCTTCTGTGGATCCCTAGTGATATCTGCATTGCTTACTGTACTTATTTCCTTGTTTCACGTGAAAGAAAGTTACTGTTTGTCATTTTTGCATTTAAGTTACCTGTAACACATTGCATTTAAGTTACCTGGCACTTGCTCACTAAAGCAATTATATAAGTCAGCACTAAAAAATTAAAAGCACTACACCCTCACAAACTCCCCTTGAGTACCTTGTTGCCCATTGGCCCTTTTTTTCAGTTATAAAGGAATTCCCAATACTATTCTAGCATGTCCAAAGGTCAGTTGTCAATCTCCTCTCCAGTCCAGCTGGTGAATCTGGGAATTTTGAGGCAATGTTACAACTGCCTCATGTACATAGACAACCCTCTCCTCCTCCCAACAAATTCCAACATATGTGAGAGATGCAACCATATAGCCAAACTGGAGGCCAAGCTCCCTCAACTCAGTGCTGGTGTAACCAGTCAGGAGGAGAAGGAAACCACACTCACTACAATTCCAGTCTCACATAGACCTACCACGACAGCAAATCAAACACATAAACACACAAAAACATACTCGGAGGCTCTAAATAAAAATCTGCCTAAGCAGCAGAGACCTCCAAAGCAGACATCAAAGCAACCGCTACCCCAAAACAAAACACGTGCAACACATAGCTCACAAAGCCAGTGTGCCGAACAGTCACGGCCCTTAAGGCTAAACAACACACCTGATACACTTGTAATAGGCGACTCTATCGTCAGGCACACTGACGTCCCGCTCACCAGGCTGAACAAGGAGAAGGTCATGGTGAGCTGCCTGTCGGGCGCTAGGATCCGCCACATAACACAAGCACTCAGGTCACTCCAAGGCAAGTACAAATATGACTCGGTCATTGTCCATGCTGGTGTGAATGACCTGAGACGTACCTCCCTGGACTACATGAAAAGAGACATAGAGGAGCTCTCTGAGCATGTATCCTAGGCCGGTATGACCCTGACCTTGAGTAGCATCTTACCCTCACCAAGAATGATGCCACAATATGAAGACAAGATGATCAATTTCAGCAATTTGCTTAAGTATTGGTGTCATTCAAAGGGGATCCAATGCCTGTCAGCCTGGGATGACATGCTCGACAAGCTACAATGCTTCACTAGGGACGGCTTGCACCTGTCACCCCTGTGCTTTTGGATATTGGCAAAGGCTCTTGCTTCCCCCATAGTGCCTTTTTTAGGCAAGGCTCAAAAGACAAACCCACCTCCATAGGTATCACAAGGGATAAGAAACTAAGAGTAATGCTACTCAACGCCAAAAGTCTAAACCTCAAGATGCACGCACTCAAAACTCTCCTTAGCATGGAGAACATCAATATCTGTGCAGTAACAGAAACCTGGTTCAAGGCTCCCAAGAGCATCCCAGCACTACCAGGTTATACCTCATACCATGCTTTTCAAACCAAAACTTGGACCGAACCACAAAAGGAGGGGGAGTATCAATATTCGTCAAAGATACCCACACCTCCAGGTTGGTGGCACAGCACGAAACATCAGAGACTATCCATGTGAAACTAACAGTGGGTAAAACCGCCTTCCAGTTTATAGCCTGCTACAGACCACCCTCCCAAACCCAGGAACCCCACTCGGCCTTCCTGAGAACACTGGAAAATATGAAGGTCTCTCCAAACACCATTATATTGGGCGACTTCAACTACCCAAACATAGACTGGGAGCATTACTCTAGCTCCAACACCCTAGCCCAAAGGTTCCTAGAATTTATAAACTCAAATGCTGTGGAACAACTTGTTACCACTCCCACAAGAGGGGAAAACATACTGGACCTGATCATCACCAACATGGGGACTCTATGCTCCAGACCAGAAGTGTATCCCTCACTGGTAAGATCAGACCATAAACTAATCTCACTGGATATTCACATCCCAACCCCACCCCCTGCCCAGAAAACCACAGTGAAAAACCTCTCTAAAGCAAATTTCACACTCCTCAAAACCGAGGTGGAATCCTTCAAAGCCTCGAGCCTGTGGAATATACGGCCCAGACCGCAGAATCCTTTATAAATGCAGTCTATGAACACCTTCAGGAATGCATGGATCATGCAATCCCAAATAAAACCAAGACCCAGTCCTCCAAAGGCAGACATCATGTCTGGTGGACCCCAACCTTAAACAAACTATACAATAGAAGGAGGAAGCTACTACATGATAGAGCAAAATCCCAAAAAGGGAAGGCATCTCTGATCAGTATTAGCAAAAAACTATGGGCACTCATAAAATCATCTAAGGCCTGCTTCGAGAGAAATATTGCACAGTACACTAAGGATAATCACTAGGCTTTATTTAGTTATGTTAAGAACCTAGGTGGGAATTCCCAGATATGCTCAGAATTAGTCCAAAATGACAAAAAATACATTGAACCCACAGACATTGCCAACATCCTAGCTGACAGGTTCAGCGCAAACTTCTCCCCCCCTCCCCACCAAAAGGGCAAATATCTGTCCCAGCAGAGTGCTGCCCCTCTGACATCTCAGATGCTCAGGTAAGAGCCGCCCTCTCCAAAGCAAAAAACACAGCATCAATGGGACCAGATGGTGTCCCGGGCTGCGTCCTACATGAACTCCAAGAAGAGCTAAACCCAAACATAAAACTATTGTTCAGTCTCAGCCTTACTACAGGATATGTACCCAAAGAGTAGTGTATAGCAACAGTGGTTCCTCTCCACAAAGGTGGTGCCTCAACGGATCCTGGAAACTATCGCCCCATAAGCCTGACTAGCTTGTTCTGCAAAGCTATGGAAAGGATCATCATGGACCTCATAAATAAAGATATTGAGGACCTACAGACACTGGATCCTACCCAGTTCGGCTTTGTTAAGGGCAGATCCTGCCTCTTAAACCTGGTCGATTTCTTTGAAACAGTCACCAAGGCCATTGACGAGGGGAAGGTGGTCCACACAGCCTACCTGGACCTTGCAAAAGCCTTCGATACAATACTCCACTCGGGCATTATAGATAAACTCACCAGCTTAAATATAAACCCCTATGTCACTAGATGGGTTGCAAACTGGCTCAAGGACAGAACCCACATAGTTAGAATTGCTGGAGCCATGTCAGACTCCAAACCAGTTACAAGTTGCATCCCACAAGGCTCAGTCCTGGGACTTCTCTTGTTCGGTATATATTTCTTGTAGGTACAGGCCAACATGGAAGGACTGTGGCTGACCAAGTTCACAGATGACTGCAAACTGGGCACCATAATCGACTCTCCAGCCGACACAAGCATCCTCCAAAAGGGCCTCATAGAAACAGACAACTGGTGCCAGAGCCATGGCCTCTAGCTAAATGCCAAAAAGTGTATAGTCATCCCCTTTGGCAAAAACAAAGTGCCCACAAATTACCACATAGGTGGTAATCCATTAAGTACAGAAGAAGTAATTAGGGACCTGGGGACCCAAGTTGATAGCAATCTCTCATTTGACAACCACATGGCCAAAGTGGTTAGAAAAATATTTTATATAGCCCACCTAATCATGAAGGGATTCACATCTAGATCAGGGGTGGTCATTGTGCCTCTTTACTCATCCCTCATCAGGCACATAATTGAGTACAATGCCCCTTTTGGGATGTACCTTACCAGACACCTGAACCTACTGAAAAGACCCCAAAAGTACCTACCAAGAGGATCAAAGAGCTCAAACAGATTCCATATGCTGCCCGGTTAAAGAAACTCCAGCTCTACTCAGTGGCATACCGCCTGCTCAGAGGCAATCTGTGCCTGACGTATAAAGCCATGTCCAACTCGGAATTAATGGACATGCTGCACCTCAGAAACTCCAAATCCCATCGAGCTACGTGCTCGAGAGACTTGAACCTCAGCACTAAAATAAATCGGACATGCTGGAGGGACAGATTCATAACCCGGAGGCTCCCTTCACTCTGGAATAAAATCCCAGTCCAGGTTAGGCAGAGTCCCTCATTGACTCTCTTCAAGAGGAATCTTGATGAGTGGATGGGAGATCGTAGGTTTACCCCGGGTATCACTTCTGTGTCACTGTTAGACAGAGGCATAGTATACTAACCTCGAAAAAGGGCATAGCAAAATTAATTTAAAAAGGGTGGCGAAAGCCAAACACACTCTGGCTAGGCTTATAAATGCCCTAGGGCAGATAGCCTAGTATGAACCTATGAGCCTATGAACCTATGAACTTATTCAGTTGTATCAAATTGAGCATTAATTTCTTAACTGTAATAGGGAAGTATGCATGCTTTACTCTGGCGGGCAAAGCAACAGTTCATTATTACAAAGTAGTCATAGGTTGTGCCTTCAAAATCCACATTTCCCAAATATACAATACTGTTAAGGTTTCATCAATATTGCAATGTAACATCAGACCTGTAAAGCAGTGTCGCCACTGGCTTGCTGTAAACTGAAATCAGTATATTTGGACTACTCATATGTGCAATGTATGCACACATCAAGGATTGCTTACTGCAATCTGTAGCATATTGTGCATCTGTTAGGAGCTGGGTATTTTTAACTGTAAACAAAGGTATTTATTAGGAGTTTGAGGTGTTAAAAGTAAAGGTATCAGAATAGAGTAAATAATGGTATGAATGCTTTGTACGCCACTTTTGAAGTTATTAATGTTCTCCTTTTTCTCTCTCACCCCAACCCTTTTCTCTATTTTTTGTGCTTATTATTTTCTTTTTTTGTGTTTATTTTTTTATTTTTTGTTTTTCCCACAGCATAACAGGGTAGAACTGTCTCACAGGATCCACCTGCCCCTCACACCACTGGCCACAGCACCTCTGCCCAGCACATCTGATGCAGTACCTTATAGCACTCCCTCTGCCATGCCTACACTACCCAGCCCCTCAGGTAGTTCTGCCCTGGAGGATAGGCCTGTGACTCCCTCCAGGAGCAATGATGGAGGGGGTGAGTTTATCACCCATGATGAACTGCTGGGAATGGTGCATAGGATTGTGCATCATACTGTTGGTGGACGCCTACCCCAGCTAGAGACACTGTCCTCCATCATTGTATTAAATAACACAAGCAGGCTCAGATGTCAGACACTGCAGCCACCGGTGCTATCAGGTGACAGTGATGACAGCCCACTGGGTGAGGACTCGATTCTCACTGTCAGTCAACTTGACGTCCATGAGTTCATGATATCCTCACCCTCATCCTAACAATAGTGTTCACCCACCTCATGTGTCCTTCACCATCCCACACAATCTATTGTATAGAGAAGTCAAAAGAATCATGTGTGGCAAGAACTGTATGCAAAATGGAGAGCTATATACGGGATGATTTTTTTTGTGGGACAGATACCCATTTTTTTAAGAGAGAGAGGAATGCTGTGGAAGGGCTGTAGGAATGTCTAGGTGATGCAAGTTGGACAGGTGAGGATGCAATTGCAGATAGACAAGACAAACAAGGCAAAAGACAGGGACAGTGAAGCACACATAAGGTGGGTGAACACCGTGGATGATGTGAGGGTGAAAAAGTTTAGTCATGTGCATGTTGAGATGGTTGACATTGAGAATCTAGTCCTCACCCAGTGGACTGTCATCACTGTTAACTCACTGCTCCACTGGCTGCACTGCCTGACATCTATGCCTCCTTGAGGTGCTGTGCCTGAGGATGGAGATCAGGCGCTCCATCCAGCGAAGGCATGTGCCAACATTGTAGGGCACAATCCTAAGCACCATCCCTGGCAATCTTTCATGGGTGATAAACTCACCCCCTCCACCACTACTCCCAGAGGGAGCCACAGGCCTATCATCTGGGGCAGAACTACTTGAGGGGCTGGGTAGTGCAGGGGTGGCAGAGGGAGTGATACCAGGTACTGTACTGGATGTGCTGGGCAGTGGTGCTGTGGCCAGTGGAGTGGGGGCAGGTTGATCACATGGGGCAGTCCTACTCCGCTGTTTTGTGGGAAAAACAAAAAAAAAATAAAAAAATAAACACATAAAAAAAGAAAATATACACACACACACACACACACACACACACACACACACACACACACACACACACACACACAAAGAAAATAGTATGCACAAAAAGAGAGAAAAGGGTTTGGGTGAGAGAAAAAAGGGAGAACATTAGGAACTTCATATGCGATATACAAAGCATTGGAACAATAATTTGACTCTATTGTGTTACCTTTACTTTTAACACTGCAAAATCCTAACAAGTTTCTTCCTTACTTTTAAGACTACACAGTTTATAACAGAGGAACACTATAGTACAGAATGTAGCAACCAATCCTTGATGCGTACATATATTGCACATATGTGTCTTCCAGTTATACTGATCACAGTTTACAGAAGGTCATTTGTGCCACTGGTATAGAGGTATAAAGTTACATTCCAATAATGATGAAAAGCTAACAGTATTGTATATTTGGAAAGTGTGGTTTTTGAAACTACAACAGATGACTAGAGTACACTAAAATACTGTCCTGTTCTTTTGGCCTACAAAAATGCATGCATACTTTCCTTTTATAGTTTAGATATGCATGCTCACTGTTATTTGAGAATTTGGCACCATTGTTTTCTGCTACAGGCATGCATAGCTTCTTTTACAGTTGGGAGATGCATGCTCAAGTTAATACAACTCTATTAAATGCAGTCTAAGCAGTCCTCAGCTTTTAATGCTAAAAAATTGCTATACAAATTATTATTATTAAAATTCTATTTAGACAGCACTGTTCTGATGCATATATACCACATGTGCTTGCATCCTTACTAGACATGTAGCATGGGACCAAACATTTCAGTCTATTTCCTCAGCAGCTGTGGAACAAACAGAACAGAATACCATTATGAATACCAGTCTTGGACTATATTCAGCTTTTAACTTCTACAACTACTCAGTGAAATTGATACTTACACATCTGTGGGGTGTCCCCTGCCCAACATTTCCTGATCCAAAGGTCAATGGTATTCCAACTCTTCCTTCAGAGGTCATCAAAATGGTGTCTGCATTGCTCGTCTGTGAGGAGGATACCTGTCTCATTGGTTAAGGCCCTGACAACACTATTCCAGGTTTTAGATTTATATTCTGAGCCTGAATAGTCCTGCTGCAGAAACCTTGACCATGTCTTTAACTAGGAGTTCAACAAAAATCTTGGAATCCTGGACACCCTAACACTGCACCCTAAAGTGCACACCCTCTAAAGAAATTCCAGACATGCCTGCTATAGTTCAAGCTCAATGTCTAATGAGCATTTCCTGCCAATTGCATTTTATATGCTGCTATTTCCTGCCTATTGCACATCTTGCACTTACTGAGAGTGTGCACATTTTGGATTTGCAACATTTGAAAACATTGTGGATAACTTACCATTGTGCAAACATAGGCAAGGGTGCATACTGGGGGCACTGTGTTTGTGCGATAGTAAGTAATACGCAACAGTGGCAAGCACTGCAGTTTCAAGATTTTTTGGTATGCAAGCACTTGTGTAAATGTGCTACTAAAATGGACCATGTCTATGGGTCTCCTGCACTTACAGCTATTGCCACAAGAAGGTTGAGAAAACAGTTGTGTATGTTGCACTTAATTGCTATAATCTGCAATCTCACAAGATTAAAACAAAATTTGGACACCCTGTACTAGAACTCTGGGCTATCTGCATTCCACACCTACACTTAACAGCTGCTGCCATGGGATTAGTTTGATGATATCTGCTATATTAGTAGTTATTGTAAGGTTCTCACTGTTATTTGTAGTGCAACAGCACTTATCATGTTTGCGTGATGCACAATATTATTAATTGAATCCATCTGGTCCATATGTCTGGCTGTCTGGGTCTTGTCTGCAACCTGGGTTGTCCATTCCTCCAATTTGTGTGTTGCTGTGCTTCACACAAACCAGGTGAGAGCAGCTAAACATGTTTATGCCAAGTGGTGCATTGAGCAAACACTGGCAAGAAAAAAAAAAAAGAAAACAAAAAGAAATTAAAGCACAAAAGACAGACTGTCAGCAGTTTGGCAGAATGTCCATATATTTACATCATATTTTTGGCCTGTCCCTTGTAACATGTTTTGTTTATTGTGAAATCTCTGAAGATTGCAGTCAATATATAATGACATACATGTCTGTTCCATACTTCGTATTCTTTAGAACTGTTTGACCACATTACTGGCACTAAAATGTTGTGTGGAAGGATCCGCATTTAGTATACAGGTTTTGAGCCACAAAACCTTGCTTATGCACACTGCACATCATTACATCATTAATATTCATGATGAGAGGCTGCTCAATACTGCGCACTGAGCAGTATTGCGTACACGAATATACTCCGTGTAGGCTGTGCACAGAACCTACACAGACTTTATTAAACCCAGACAATGGTCTGGTTTGCATATTTTTATATTGTGCTCACTGAGAAGAGATACATGGAAGAAATAGCAAGAAGCCATCACAAATGTATTGCCAGCTCACCTTGTCAGATGCTTTAAAAAAGGGTTCTACTCATAAGGACTTGAATGTTTTTACCACATGTTGAACATTCCAAAATGAGCAAAGATGACTTAAGCTGAACCAAACCTTTATGAACCTACATGTAAATTAGTTCAGCAATACCCATATTTATTTATGATGCTGACTATGTGGATTAAAAAATATTCTGTTATGGCAGCTTAGGATATGTGGGAAGGGACTAAACAAAGATAATACAAAACTGAGAAACTGGAAGCTTATGATTATACATATTAATAGTAAGCTGCAAGCAGTGAAAATGCTTTTAGTCCCTTTAGTTTTATATGGAGGTCAAACATATTTTTATTGATCAGAGTAGGAGTTGTGGATGACAATTCATAAAGAGTTGAAGAAATTTGTTTGAGAGTGGAAGAGGCCAAGAATTAAGTGGCATCACTTGATCCTTGCAGTAGAACAAGGTGGATTAGGATTGCCTTATTTAAAGGAACACTGGAGCTATGTTGTTCACACTCATATACATGCCAGAAGCAGATGGTTATAAATCACAGTAGAATGGGATGATACTGAAATGTGGGATGGGGGAGTTTAAGAAATAAAGATAGAGTAGGATTTTGGATGCAGGTCCAAAAGGAAAATAATGATAACCATACAGAATATTATATTCTTAAAGATGTAGACGGCAGTCTAAGAAATAAGCCAACATGGGAATGGAGAAAGGAGATTTTGCCAGTATAAAAATAAGCAAGTGGTATCAGGAATTTACTGGAGACAATTAGCAAAGGTATCAAGGCACTGGGAGCAAATAACTAGAGAGGGGAAAGGTAATAGAGTGGGATGAGGCCTAACTAAAGTTTGGACTGCAGGTTAGAGAACACCTTCCCTACCAGACAGTGATGTCAGAATGTAGGCAAAGAGAATGGGATAGGGGAATGCTGAAAGACGAGTTCTGATAGACGTTTTAGTTGAGTATAAAACAGAAGGTATTGTTAAAAAAGGGATAATTTGTACGCCAAACAAAACATTTCAAGATAACTATAAACAGTGGTGGCTGGTGACTTCAAATCAAAGGGGGGCTGCAGGAGACAGCTGAATGGGTGGGGTCAATGGGAATGAACTAGAAAGGGGAGGAGCTATGCTCTAAACCACAAAAACTGTAACCTTAATTAAATACGCTGCCCTGGGTGCCAAACCATCATTATTAGAGTCCAGTCAAGAAAAAAGGAAAGTGCAGAAGAAGAAAAATATTTCAATCTATTGGCTGCATGGCAGCTTACTTAATATCTAGATGGAAACAAAAAGGTTCTGAGGCATTCAAAAATAAATTACTTTTTAAATACATTACTGGAATGCTAGTCAAAATCAAGTATAAGAAAAACAAGCAGCACTCAACTTAAACCACTTCTCCTTGCACTCCAGTTCTAATTATAATTTATATTAAGCTTTTTAAAGTACCAAGTAACATGCTGAAAGTAGCAATCTCTGTGATACCCCCACTTGTAAAAATGCTTCTTATCCAAAAACAACCTGCTGCCTGACAACAACTATCTACTTGTTTCATGGGGAAAACATGAAAAGCAAAGAGGAAACAAGCTCAACATACATTGCTTAAAGGATTACTGCACAGGATATGGACCACACATGATAGATTGGCATTTTGTTTAGTTTGCAGGTGAAGTCTGTATTGAGCTCTTAAAATAATGTAATCCTGTCCTTTATTACAAATACCGTCATATGCATTTCAATACCCAAGGCTTATATGTTATCTAGTTATGTAAATATTCTCTGCATGACAACAACAGAAAGGCTTTCAATGTTGGTAATTCATTAACAGTATGCTTATTAAAACTTACTTGCATCTTACATCGATACAATACCCCACTCAGGCATTATAGATAAGCTCACCAGCTTAAATATAAACCCCTATGTCACTAGATAGGTTGCAAACTGGCTCAAGGACAGAACCCACACGGTTAGAATTGCTGGAGCTATGTCAGACTCCAAACCAGTTACAAGTGGCATCTCACAAGGCTCAGTCCTGGGACCTCTCTTGTTCGGTATATATTTCTCGGAGGTACAGGCCAACACGGAAGGACTGTGGCTGACCAAGTTCACAGATGACTGCAAACTGGGCACCATAATCGACTCTCCAGCCGACACAAGCATCCTCCAAAAGGGCCTCATATAAACAGACAACTGGTGCCAGAGCCATGGCCTCAAGCTAAATGCCAAAAAGTGTATAGTCATCCCCTTTGGCAAAACAAGTGCCCACAAATTACCACATAGGTGGTAATCCATTAAGTACAGAAGAAGTAATTAGGGACCTGGGGACCCAAGTTGATAGCAATCTCTCATTTGACAACCACGTGGCCAAAGTGGTTAGAAAAACATTTTATATAGCCCACCTAATCATGAAGGGATTCACATCTAGATCAGGGGAGATCATCGTGCCTCTTTACTCATCCCTCATCAGGCCCATAATTGAGTACAATGCCCCTTTTGGGATGTACCTTAGCAGACACCTGAAGCAACTGGAAAGACCCCAAAAGTACCTCACCAATAGGATCAAAGGGCTCAAACAGATGCCATATGCTGCCCGGTTAAAGAAACTCCAGCTCTACTCAGTGGCATACCGCCTGCACAGAGGCGATCTGTGCCTGACGTATAAAGCCATGTCCAATCCTGAATTAATGGACATGCTGCACCTCAGAAAATCCAAATCCCATTTCGCTACGCGCTCGAGAGACTTGAACCTCAGCACTGAAATAAATAGGACATGCTGGAGGGACAGATTCATAACCCAAAGGCTCCCTTCACTCTGGAATAAAATCCCAGTCCAGGTTAGGCAGAATCCCTCATTGACTCTCTTCAAGAGGAATCTTGATGAGTAGATAGGAGATCGTAGGTTTACCCCGGGTATCACTTCTGTGTCACTGTTAGACAGAGGCACAGTATACTAACCTCGAAAAAGGGCATAGCAAAATTAATTTAAAATGGGTGGCGAAAACCAAACACACTCTGGCTAAACTTATAAATGCCCTAGGGCAGATAGCCTAGTATGAACCTATGAACAATCTCAGACAAGCTTACCAGATGGTCATTAAAGCATTGCTACTTAAACACAGAGCAACAGGCACTTTCTGAATAATAATAAGCATAAATCAACAGTATAAAAATATAACAGAAACCAGAACATTCTGCACAATCAAGGACAGATGAAAAGCCATTGTAGTACTTGTGTCTACCATGGATGGGGGGATAGTCTGCACATTTACACTGCATAACTGCTCATTGCCTTGCTTGGACACATCCAGAGTCACTACATGGGGGAGTGGGGTGCAACAAGTATGTCACAATTTGAAATGTCTCTGGCTGACTGCGATGGCCCTGACACATTTGTCATACCTCTCAACCTCAGAGCAAGAAATCTGGACAAAGCCATACATAGAAGTGGGTCAAAGACCCAAAAATAAGGAAAAATTTTAAATATTGCTCTTATAAACTTAGAAAGATAATAGAATAGTAGGTCTTGCATTAGTATGAGTTTTCTAAAGGGTATGAAATCTGAAACTGAAATGTCTGTCATTATTTTCTAACTTCAGTCTTTAATGATTTGCCACTAATTTGCCAAAAAAACACAATTTTATGAAAAATGGACCAAAAATGTGATTCAAAAATATAAAATAGCCACACAATACAGCTGTGAACCTGTCAAAGAAGGGACACTTTTTAATATTAGTACTGCTAACTTGAGCAGCTGACAAAATAAAAGAATCTACATGCATTTCTGAAATAAAAGTAATCTATAACTGATTATTATAGTTATTTATTAATTGTAAACCCTCCATGTTTTCTTCCAAAATTGCCATTTTGCGGAGGGATTATTAGGGGAAGAGCAATAGTTTGAGCCAAAATCGGGGACAGTTGAGAGGTTTCGATATGCTTAATTCTATAAAGCAATTTATTTGCATGTACCTCTCAACCTGTTAATGCAGGAAATCTGGACAAGGCCAAATATATGGGGGGAACATATAAACAGTACTAAAAATTGCTCTTGTATAAACTGAGACAATTGATAGAATAACAGATCTTGCTTTAGCATGCATTTTTCTGAAGGTTATGAAGTCTGAAACTCAGTGTCTGTCATTATTTAGTGACTTCAGTCCTAAATGATTTGACGGAAAAACACAAATTTTATGAGGAACAAACCAAAAATAAGAAGCAAAAATGTCTTCATTCTGCAAAAGTCTGGACAGTTGAAAGGTATAGTTCAGCCGGGGCTGTCTGAGTTTGCTGCCCTACCCCCCCTCACAAAATCATGGTCAAATGGAGCTTCCCCCCTACAGCCATTCCAATGAACCATTACTTGTATATTTCACCCCATTTACCATAAACACTAACTGGGAAAAGCCGAAAAACAAAAAGCATAAACACTAATGTGCATACTGCTTTACTTCTGCGATGATTTGGACTTCATTTGAAAGTTTTATTTTGCATTTTACAGCGCAAACACTAATATATATCATATTTGCTAAACAAAGCAATGCAGTCTCACAATGAAAACAGACTTAGCATTAAAACTTCTCTGCCCTTGAAAACTCACATTCACTGAAACAGCATTGAAACCCATATTCAAAGAAAATACATTTTGCCAGTGGCAGATTAACTTTGGATTTGGGCTGTTTTCAAATCACAGACCCCTTGCACACGAAACATACACATGCTCTTTCATACACCTTCCTGATTGTATTAAATTATATTCCTTGTACAATACAGTACAGTTTTAGAGGGTGTTTTAAATTTCTTGTTTTGAAAATTTTCCAGTAAACAATGAAACAAAATGCATGCACCAGTAATGACAAAACTGCCCAATTCAGAACATTTCCATCATAAAAGTCTACTCAAATTTCTACAGTCCACCAGTATCAGTACATATGCACAATCTCTGAAGAAGTAAAAGTCATCTAAATAATTCCACATTAACGAGATCTGTAACTAATGAAGAGGTTGCTGCTAGCAAACAACTTTGTATTTCATTGTTTCATCTACAAATAAAGTGCCTATTACTGTTGAGGAATAAATTGCCTATCTTACACTAAAAAAATTATAAGCTAGCAGCAATATTGCAATAGGAAATGGATGGCAAACTGATAACAGGTTCATAGTTACTAGGTATCTTCGCCAAAAAGGAGTGCAGCATCCACCCCCTTTGCACAGTACAGTATCAGCAATGCATCTATCTACTGTGGGAGTAGAACCCACAGCCTTCTGCATCAAAAGCAAGTATACTACCTGTTGTGCTATTAACAAGGCAAGCAGACTCAGCATAAGCAGCACTAAACTTTTGCTCCCCTGGAGCTCTCAGCTCCTTGTAAAATCTACTCACTCAGATGTATCTCTGAACTTTGCAGCACAAAGAAATCTGGAAAAAGCCAATGTTTATTGTGGGGGGCACAAAAGCCCCAAAACCAGGGACACATTTTAAACATTGCTTGTATAATGTTGGAAAGTTGCTAGAATAAAATGCTGTGTTACCACCATACATTTCACTGCCAAGCCTTAAATCCAGGACCCTGTGCAAAACAGAGCAACATACCACTATGCCAAATCAGCTGTTTTGTAAAAGCGGAAGATGGAAACTTAAATAGCTACCATTTAGTGAATTCAGTTCTCACCATAGCACAGCTGTCAACCTCTTATCACAAAACACCTGAACAAAGCCAATAATGGGTGAATACAGCCCCCAAACATTCAGTGAATTCAGTTCTCACCATAGCTCTCAATCTCTTAGCAAAAAACACCCGGACAAAGCCAGTAATGGGGGAATATAGCCCCTAAACATATTCAGTGAATTCAGTTCTTACCATAGCTCTCAACCTTAGCACAAAAAACCTGGATGAAGCCAATAATGTGGGGAATACAGTCCCAAAAATACAGACAAATTTCAAATATCCATCTTATACACTTAGAAAATTGCTAAAATAAAAGCTTTTGTGTTACCATGCACTTTCTGAAGAATATGAAGTCTGATATTCAAATGCGTGTCATTTTTAACTTTTGTTAACCAAGAAAGTCTGACTTGGAACAAAAGCTAATTTTTAGCAGAGGCCCAGGGAGAAACAATCCAGACAGACACATGTCTTTGTAAGATGGGAGGACATTAGAGGAAAGAAACACAGGGAGGGCATACAGACTCCACAGAGAAGGTAAGGCACCCCAGCCAAGAATCAAACCAGAGAACCTGTAGCTGTCAGGCAACAATGCTACCACTGCACCAATGCACTATTGGCTTTGCAAGGACACAAAAATACAGAAACCACAGATTTTATGAGGAATAGAACAAATATGCCACCAGGGTTCAAGCCTTATTCTCTACGCACCACCGTGTAGCAACTGGGGAATTTTACGCACACACACACACACACACACACACACACACACACACACACACACACACACACACACGCACAAACACACACCCTCTATCTGTTCTCCATAAAACGGTCCCGGCCGATCCACGAATCCTCTCCCGTGAAGCAGCTAAGTCCTCTGGCATCCTGGCCTGCACATGGGTCTGTCCCATGAGAGTAGGCTGGAGCCTCCATCCTGTGGGTGATGCAGTCTGGTGACCTTTCGGTCTGTGCGGTCATCACCGCACAGACCTCTGGGCTGGGAGGGCGGAGTTTCCTGCCTTCCCTTTCTGGACTGCCTAACAGAGCAGTTTGGAGCTCTGGATTGAGCATGCATGCGTGCATGGAGTTCTGGTCTGCATAACACAGCAGTCAGGAACCATGCACGCATGCGTGGAGTCTGTGAATTTTTTTATTTTATTTTATTTTTCAATTTTATTGTTTAATTTCTTTATTCTACAGGTGTGGGGGGGCTGCAGTCCTGCAGTCCTATAGCACGAGCCACCCCTGACTATAGCAATCAATTAGAGGAGTTTAGAAAAGATTGGGAAAAGAGACCAGAAAGGCAATTTTCAAGGGAACAATGAGAGAATATTGTATGGCTCCCAAGTATGCAACAAAGTCCGTAAGGTTTAGAATTTTTGCTTGGAAGTATGTGCATAGCCTCTCTTATACCCTAAGCTGACTTCAGAGAAATATTCCTTGGGTTGTTAGCAAATGATTAAGGTATGGTGGGAAAGAGCAATGTAAGTGGGAACATTGTTTTTTGGGGGGAGTGGAGTATAATAAGCTTGCAGCTTTCAAAAATTCCCTACAGATTACTTTGTCAGACTTGTTAGGGTAGCAGTGGTTGTAAGCATGGAAATTATTCTTTTGAGTTTTGGAGCTGGATATGAATTGCCTAGACATAATAATATCTTACTAAGGTTAATGCTACTGGTTGCCAAAAAAAGTAATTACTGCAAAGTGGAAATAACAATCTAAACTATCTATAATTAAAGTAGTAAATACTGTCAATGAGATAAAAAATTTGAGATGGGATCTCTAGAAAAACAAAATGACTGACAGTGCATTTGATTGAAGGTACATTTGACTGAAAACCCATTTCATCAAAACCCTTCTATTCAACATATATATCACTAAAAGTTTTTTGCAGAGGAGCAAACCCCCTGCATCCTCTGCACCCAATTAGTTATATATTCCAGCTTCATGGTCACAAACCAGCAGAGAAAAGAAACAACAGTTTATGTGGATGTTGTTAGTTTTGTATATTGAAATGACAGTATTTTGAGCTGTCTGTATTAAGGTGTCATTATTTTGAGTGTTGACAGTTGGATATGTCAGTACTACTCTTAAATATACTCATATGATTATATAATGATTGGTTGACATGTTACTTGGTCGATATACAAAAAGTCACCAAAACCTATCAAACAATCCTTATATCAACCATTAAACAAACTGACACCCAGTACATAAAAAGAAAACAAATTTCCTTTTCTGATGCACTACCCTAAAACCAACCACATTTGGCTCAAATAAGACAAGTATGGGTAGTGTTATGGAAAGGGCTTTTTTAAAATTAAGAAGCCCCCATGCTCACCTTTGTAATGCTTGATGACCTTAACCGTGCCCTGTCCCTATCCCTAATGTGCATCGTAACTTATAAAAGTCCTTCCTATGACACTATGTATATATACACACACACACACACACACACATACACACAGACATACACACACACACACACACACACACACACACACACACACACACACACACACACACACACACACACATGCACTAAAACGTATCACCTAACAACCCTCGCCCATAACACTTACAGGTGCACATATACCTACTCTATCTATCCCCTTACCTAATCCTTACTCTGACCCTAACTCTACACTTTCACAAACACACACCAAGTATACATCCCTCTTATCTGTTTTGGCACAACAAGCACCTGACAAAATGTCTGTTTGACAAATTGAATGTTTGACTAAACAACCCTACTCTTTTGGCTGTTGATCAAAGAAACAGTTGGCCAAAAACACATAACTCATATATCTATATATCTGTATCTGTATTTATCTGTGTGTGTGTGTGTGTGTGTGCGCATGCTAAAGATTTTTGTATAGAATTTATTGTTTAAAATCTTTCATACACAAATAGTAATATCTAAACACATGTATACATTCATGCAAATGAGCTACACATAAAACATGAAGAAAACATTTTTGCAAATAGTGGCAAGCTTCATTGTATTAACACAGCCTTTATAGAACTGGTGAGAGTGGATGCAAGACAATTTGCTCACACTTGGGTGAAGATAACATAGTTCTATATTGTATTTGCTTAGCTGATCACAGATTAAGCTCAGAATTCCTGGACTGATACGTGCATATGGTCAGGGAGAGTCAGTGCAGATAGTCAGTCGTTAATATAAACATTGAAGGGAGGCTGGATATTTGCTTTTATGTCTGCAGAGTTGTAGTTCTGTGTGACTGCTGGTATATAGGCAGTACCTTAAGACCTGTGAACATTGCCATCCTTTGCTCCAATGCATTATTCAGTCATCCTACATGTCAGCACATTGTCAGACCTCCCATCTGTATGATACATTGTACTGATACACCCACTCTGTGTACTGGCTGCATATGCAATGCCCAATGCTTGATTCAGATGTTCTTGTTCTTTTATTGATCACCACATATTGAT